>NC_045548.1:75345928-75450928 GCF_009769535.1 Thamnophis elegans | reverse complement strand
ACATGATCTTGATTCTATCCCTCTGTTGATGCAGCCTAGAACTGTGTTGGCTATTTTGGCAGCTGCTGTACACGGCTGGCTCGTATTTAAATGGTTGTCCACAAGGACTCCAAGATCCCTCTCACAGTTACTACTATTGAGCAAGGTACCACTTATACTGTACCTGTGCATTTCGTTTTTCTTGCTTAAATGTAGAACCTTCCTTTTTTCACCATTGAATTTATAAAGCCTTAGTAAGCCTGTATAAAATTTATAAAGACATAGTAAGACCACATCTAGAATACTGCATCCAATTTCGGTCGCTACATTATAGAAAAGACGTTGAGACTTTGGAAAAAGTGCAAAGAACAGGAACAAAGACGATTAAAGGCTTGGAGACTAAAACATCTGAAGAAGGATTGCAGGATTTGGGTTTGGCTAGTCTAGAGAAAAGAAGGAATAGGGCGGATATGATAGCAGTGTTCCAGTAGTTGAGGGGCTGCCCCAGAGAGGTGGGGCTCAACCTATTCTCCAAAGCACCAGAAGGCAAGGCAAGAAACAATGAATGGAAACTAATCAAGGAGAGAAACAACCTGGAATTAAAGAGAAATTTCCTAATAGTGAGAACAAGTAACCAATGGGAGGACTTGCTTTCAGAACTTGTGGATGCTCCATCACTGGAGGTTTTTAAGAAGAGATTGGACAGCCACTAGTCTGAAATAGTATAGGGTCTCCTGCTTGTGAAGAGGGTTGGACTAGAACACCTCCAAAGTCCCTTCCAGCTCTATTCAGATTGATTGATTGATGACTGATCAAAGTCTTTGGGAAGAGCCAAATCTAATGGCTAACTAAAAACCAAGCTGCACTTTTCACGGAAATCAAGGAGAAACTTCCTAACAGTGAGGACAATTAACTACTGGAAGAGATTGCCTTCAGAAGTTGTGGGCGCTTCTTCACTGGAGGATTTTAAGAAGAGACTGGACAGTCACTTGTCTGAAATGATATAGCATCTCCTGCTTAAGCAGGGGGGCTGGACGAGAAGATCTCCAATGTTCCTTCCAGCTCTATTCTGATTGAATTCTTTAGCTCTTTAACTTTACAAGTTGACTCAGCCTTCCATCCTTCTGAGGTCGGTAAAATGATGACTCAAATTGTCGGGGGAAATATGCTGATTCTGTAAACTGCTTAGAGAGGGTCGTAAAGCACTGTGAAGCGGTATATAAGTCTAAGTGCTGCTGCTTCTATAGAAGAGGTTCCACAAATCTACAGAGCTGTTTAAAACGGGTTCCAGCTCCCTCCCCGTCCGCACATCATCAAGATGAAGAGAGAGAGGAGGAATTCTGGGAGTTGAAGTCCACAAGTCTTAAAGCTGTCGAGTTTGAACACCAAACACCATGGGGTTTTTTTTTTCTAAAGGGTTAGGGGTGCAAGGGTCTTGTAACTTGACAGCTTTAAGACTTGTGTGCTTCAAATGCCAGAGTTTCTGAACCAACATTTTGGTTGCTAAGCAAGAGTGTTGTTAAGTGAGTTTCACCACATTTTACAAGTTGGCCATGCCCACCCAGTCACATTGCCAGCAAGCCACTCCCACAAAGCAGGCCACACCTACCAAAGAGGTTATAAAAAAATTTGAAACCCACCACCGGATTGCACTCTCTGTTCAGAATACCTTCTCCTTTGCAGTTTATGGCAGCCCTATAAATTTTGTCTTGCTCTGTTAAAGCTGTAATTTATAGTACCGAAAGTAAAACTGACCTACGGGCCATTTCTGCACTGGTGACTTCATGTTTCTTCATGTCATCACCTGGCCTTTGTTGAAGTGATGTAAAGCTTGTCCTCACCACCCTTATTTTGGCACAGTGATGTTTGGATGACTCTAAAAGATGCTTTCAGTGGAGAAATAATTATAGCTTCAGGCGGGCTGGGGGGAAAAACATTTATAACTTTTATACTTTAATGCAGGCGCATTAAGGTGAAACCAAAGGGCAGGCAAGAAACTTAAACCAAGCCAAGGAGCCTGGTGTTTTAAACTCTAGTTAGGTCTTGTATTGTAGATAAGTTTCACCTCCAAGGTATCTTTGTGCCGAGGTGGCGCAGTGATTAAATGCAGCACTGCAGGCTACTTCATCTGACTGCAGTTCTGCAGTTCGGCTGTTCAAATCTCACCGGCTCAGGGTTGACTCAGCCTTCCATCCTTCCGAGGTGGGTAAAATGAGGACCCGGATTGTTGTTGGGGGCAATATGCTGACTCTGTAAAACCTCTTAGAGAGGGCTGAAAGCCATATGAAGCAGTCTATAAGCCTAACTGCTATTGCTATTGCTATTTGTTTTATTCAGTGCTGCAAGATTTGTGGCATCAGCATTTTAATGAGAACTAAGTTTGGCTGGAGTATATGGAAATGCTATTCATTTGACTGAGCTGTGGTGGCGCAATAGTGAGAATGCAGTACTGCGGGCTACTTCTGCTGACTGCCGTTTGCCTGCAATTTGGCAGTTTAAATCTCGCTAGGCTCAAGGTTGACTCAGTCTTCCATCCTTCCGAGGTTGGTAAAATGAGGAACCAGATTGTTGGGGGCAAGAGGCTGATTCTGCAAACCGCTTAGAAAAGGGGTGTCAAACAGAAGGCCCACAGGCCACATCCGGCCTGTGATATGGTCAGATCTGGCTCGGGGGGCTGTCCTAGAAAATGTAAGGGGCCAGTCCATATCACTTTGTCTACCCAGTCTACGTCTACCCAATGCAAAGAGGAAACATTGGCTTTGGCCTGGCCTACCTGTGTGAACAGGAAACATGCCAGCAGTTCGGGGAGTGGCGTCAAGATGGCCACACCCACCCAGTCAGCCACACCCACCCAGTCAGCCACACCCAGTGAATGGCATCAAGCTGGCCATGCCCACTCAGTTAACCACACCCACTAAGTTGGCCATGCCCACCTGGCAGGGATGGGATCCAGCTTCTTTTACTGCTGGTTCGCTCAGGGACGTGCTTTGGGCGCATGTGCGCACTTGATACCCACTATGCGGACAAAAAAACCCTGCTTCTGTGCATGTGCAGAAGCAAAAAACAAAATGGCAGCACCGATGGGGCTGCTGATAGAACCGGTTCGGGTGCATGGCCTGCTGAGTTACTACCTACTGGGCTGAACCGGTCTGAACCAATAGGAACCCACCTCTGCTCCCCAGCTCTCCAAGGGTCAACATAGCCCTGATGTGGCCCTCACTGAAATTGAGTTTGACACCCCTGGTTCAGAGAGAGCTGTAAAGCACTGTGAAGTGGTATACAAGTCTAAAAGCTAAGTGCTAAGTCTGCCTTTTTTATTCATTCGAATTTACACTATTAATCTTTATAATACGTGTGTTATTATCCGGAGGGGGTAAAAAGCCTAATATTCAGAGAAAAAAGATCAAAGGCTTAATTTCCTTCTAAAGATTCGTCCTCAACGTACGACCCCCCAAGTGAGCCCAAAATTTCTGTAGCTGAGCGAAACATTTGTTAAGTAGCTTTTGGCTCATTTTGCAACCTTTTCTGCCACGGTTGTTATGTGAATCACTGCCATTGTTAAGTTAGTAACAGGGTTGTTAAGGGAATCTGGATTCTCCATTGATTTTGCTCGTCAGAAGCCTCCCCCCCCCCGCAAAAAAGGGGATCATGTGATCCTAGATCACTACGAAGTAATTGTCAAGCATCGGGATTTCAATCACGTAATCACGGGGATTCTGCAATGGTCATAAGCGTAAAAATGACCGTGTCACTTTTTTTCAGTGCCTGTCGTGCCCCCATTGGAGTCTGACTCTGAGATGGAAGACGAACAGCTGGCAGAGAGCAGGAGAGTGGCTCCATTAGAGGGAGAAAACTGGGGAAGAGCAAAGTCCGGCGGGGCAGAGCAGGGGAGAGACAGAACAAGGGAGAGGGGGTCCAGGTGAAGACCAAGGCCCACCCCCTCCTCATCCTAGGGAAGAACACAGAAGAGAGCAATGGGGGTTGTGTGGCTTACGAGGAAGGAAAAGGTCCCCATTCCATTCCCAAGGCACACCTGGGGATGGAGTTTAAAGGAGAGGCAGTTGGGAGGGGTGTTTGTCAGCAACAAACACTGAGTTCTCCTAGTGTAGAGTTGTGGCCTGCATTCCTGGCATTCCTCTCGACTGTTTGAAGTATTTATGACTTTTCTGTGAGTTTATCTCGTCTTGCTGGAATTAACTTTCGCTCGTGGGACTACCTATCTTGCCTTGCTGGAGTGATTGATTGCCATCATTCTGCTTACAGCGTTTGGGCTGCAGGTTTATGGAAGAGAGCTTTCCTCCAGGCCGGAGAGTGAAAGGGACGTTGGGAGCACAGTTGGTGCCAATAAAGGGACTCATACCAGTTCTCTGGCTGTGTTGCCTTTGGGCCACGCCCTGAGTCATCACAGCAACTTCTAATGGTCACTAAATGAACTATTGTTAACTCGTGGACTGCCTGTAATTGGGCCAATTTCCCCAACATCAACGCTCAGTGAAACGACGTTTGTCGCTGTTTTGCTAATGTACCGATTCACAACATTTTCCTGGAGTAGGATTTATTACCCCTCGAAATGTATCTCCGCCCTTGAAATATTTGTGAAGGTACCAACAAGATCCTCATTCCCTTTTACACTTTGATTTGACAATTCAGAGTCTGTTGTGGCAGGGATGTAAGAAGAGAAGGGACCTATTCTGCCCCATCCTTGACAAGATGAAAGCCTGGGAAGAAAAATTTACACACATATCAATTGCTGGGAAGGCAGCAACATAATTTCTTCTGTCATCTTCTGTCTCAGGATTCAGAAGTCTGGAAAGATATAGTTATTAGCGAGATAGGGTATAGAGGTTTCGTAATGCCTGTTAAAATAGTGCTGGTTGACCGCTTTGCTTGTGGTTCTGTTTATTTAAGAGTTGGCTGTCTGTCAACAGTTGATTTACAACTCATTCATGGCCTGTTGTGGTCAAAAAGTACAACACGAAATCTCAATTCTTCCAGAATTTGATCGATGGTGGGACTGTTTACATTTCAGTGTTACATGCAGATGGGGTTTAGTTAGCCATTAGATTTGGCTCTTCCCCAAGGTTTTGATCAGTCATCAATCAGTGCGCTCACATTTGTGAACCGGTAGCGAAGGTAAGTGAATCCCACCACTGAGTAAGACCAGATCTAGAACACTGCATCCAGTTTTGGTCACCACACTATTAAAAAGATGTTAAGACTCTAGAAAGGGTGCCGAGAAGAGCAACCAAGATGATCAGGGGACTGCAGGCTAAAGCATATGATGAACAGTTGCAGGAAATGGGCATGGCTAATGAAGAGAGGGACTCCAGAAGACAGGCTTAAGATACAGAAGGATCTTGACAAACTTGAACGTTGGGCACCATCTAATAAAATGAAATTCAATGGTGAAAAGAGTAAGGTTCTACATTTAGGCAAGAAAAATGAAATGCACGGATACAGTATAGGGGGTACCCTCCTCAATAGTAGTAACTGTGAAAGGGATCTTGGAATCCTAGTGGACAACCATTTAAATATGAGCCAGCCGTGTGCAGCAGCTGCCAAAAAACCCAACACAGTTCTAGGCTGCATCAACAGAAGGAGAGAATCAAAATCACGTGAAGTGTTAATACCACTTTATAAGGCCTTGGTAAGGCCACACTTGGAATACTGCATTCAGTTTTGGTCACCACGATGTGGAAAAGATGTGGAGACTCTAGAAAGAGTGCAGAGAAGACTAACAAAGATGATTAGGGGACTGGAGACTAAAACATATGCGCTCTACATGGGGCTGCCCTTGAAGAGTGTTAGTCCAGAACGCAGCCGCGCGAGCGATTGTGGGTGTACCTAGGTACCCACCTTACACCTATCCTCTGCGAGCTGCACTGGCTGCCCATTGGTCTCCGGACACGCTTCAAGGTGCTAGTCGTTACATTTAAAGCCCTGCATGGCATCGGACCTGGTTACCTGAGAGACCGCCTCCTGCCAATTACCTCCCAAAGACCGATTCGATCGCACAGACCATTTAGAACCGGTTCCAGCACCCTCCCCCTGCCCGTCCGCACATCATCAAGATGAAGAGCGAGAGGAGGAATTCTGGGAGTTGAAGTCTACAAGTCTTAAAGCTGTCAAGTTTGAACACCCCTGGGATTTTTTCCCTAAAGGGTTAGGGGTGCAAGGGTCTTGTAACTTGACAGCTTTAAGACTTGTGTGCTTCAAATGCCAGAGTTTCTGAGCCAACATTTTGGTTGCTAAGCAAGAGTTTTGTTAAATGAGTTTCACCACTTTTACAAGTTGGCCACGCCCACCCAGTCACATGGCTGGCAAGCCACTCCCAACCCAGTCACATGGCTGGCAAGCCACACCCACCCAGTCACATGGCTGGCAAGCCACTCCCACAAAGTAGGCCACACCTATAGAAGAGGTTCTAAAATTTTTTGAAACCCACCACTGGTCATATGTGTGAAAAATGTTCACAAGTCGCTTTTTTAAGGACCATGGTAACTTCCTCCCCGCAAGGTTTTTTATTTTTTAATACAACTTATCCATATTATAGGAACAAAGAGTTATCCTGGTCTTTTCTTTTACATCCTCTCATTTACATAGTCCTTTTTACATCATAGTTTTCATTTTCAGCCAAATTATTCTCTTCCATTATTTTCCATCTTTATAGTTATTTTTTTCTTAATACATAAATGATATCTTCAATTGCCCCTTCAAAATTACACCGAATTTTCATTTGTAATTTTCTCCATTGGTATATTTTGATATAAACAGCGTATATCCTCTAATTCAATTTAAACATAGAGAGCATTTCTTTCATTTTTTCCTACCATTAACAATATACTATCATTTTTTATTTCTTAATTAGTTACATAACAATAACAATCTTACTATTATTCTCTTTAGTCTACTGATATAGCTCTTTTCCCCTTCTTCCTCTTTTAGTCATTTTCTCTTGGGCTCCCTAAAATCCTAGTTTTAATTCTTTTCTTTCTTCTCCCCTTTTCCCCTAACTTCTTCTCCCCGCCCTATTTTTATAGTTACTGTATCTTTACTTCAGCGTATTTACTTTTATTATTCTACTAACTTTCCCCAGGGTTCTTCCTTTTCTCCTCCTTTCCTTACTATTTTGTGGTATTCTTTTTTGCGAGATCTCCCCCTTTATCTACTTTAACTTAGTGACTAGATAGAAGTGTTATCTTCTATCTGCATTTTATTTTCAATTCTTCTTTTTTCCACCTTATCTCCTTGTACCTTATTTATGTGGGCCATGGTAACTTTGAATGGTTTCTAAGGGAATATGTTGTAAGCCAAGAACAACCTGTATTCTAAAATTTTGCATTTTTCATCCGTGTCAAAGTTTAAAACGTGACTTGAGAACGAATTGGGAAATTCTTCTGAATCACTCTGCCCTGGTTAGTAGCGTTTGCAATTTGCCCGCCATGCTGTGACTGAAAAGGAGAAGAGCATTTATTTCTCACAGGGTGACTGGATATGATGCTGTCTGCACATTTGGGGTTCTGAAGAAGTTGGACACTTCCTTTTCAACTTAAAATCTAGGCTAGCAACCAGCCCCTCTATCCTAGACAGAGAGAGATACTGGTGGGATTCAGACCAAAAAACACCGGAAATTCTCAGGAAAGCAAAATTAAATCTATAAGGATAGAAGCATATCTGACCCTTTTCCTCGCATATAATGATATGTATTACTGTATTTTTTGTATAAGACGCACCGGAGTATAAGACTGACCAAGATTTGAAGAGGCAAATAAAAAAAAGGTTTTGGACTCTGCAGACCTTCCAAAATGGCCCATTTTTTTGCAAAAATGGGCCATTTTCCCCCCAAGAAAATGGCATGAATAGCCTTTAGGAGGCTTGTTGAGTGTTCCTGGGGGGTGAGCCCCCTAAAAACAAGCAAAAATGGCCCTTTTTTTGTGAAAATGGGCCTGTTTGTTTCCAAAAAATGGCCATGCATAGCCTTTAAGAGGCTTATAGAATGCTCACAGGGACTAAGGGGGCAAAATTGAGCAAAAAAATGGTCATTTTTTGCTCATTTCTGCCCTCCCCAGCCCCAAGGAGCACTCTGAAAGCCTCCTAAAGGCTACGCATGGCCATTTTGGTGAAGGGGGTGGGGTTTCTGGAGGCAAAAGAAAAATGCTGTATTCAGTGTATAAGATGCACCGGTTTCACCACAATACCACGAAGCCCTTATCCGCGGAGACATAAGCACGAACCCTAATCCGCGCCGTCCGAATCGCTAAAGCTAATGTGACCTTACCGCGCTGACATAAGGGCGGAGGGCAAATCTGCGCCTTCCGAAGCACTCAGCACCCTAAACCTAACCCTAAACCTAATATCTAAACCTAACCCTAAACCTAACCCTAAACCTAACCCTAAACCTAACCCTAAAGCAAACCCCTAAACCTAATCCTAACCCTTACCTTAATTTAAATCGGTTTTCTGCCGCCGCACTGTTTTAAAGCGCCCTTCTGTCGCTGCGCTGTTGTCGTGGTGGTGGTGACGCGCAGTGATGACATCGCGGCTTTAGCGATGCGGTGTTATCGCCGCTATTTTGTCGAGCGCGGGTTTGTCGTGCCACGAGATGCACCCAGATTTTCAGCCTCTTTTTTGAGGGAAAAACATGTGTCTTATACTCCGAAAAATACAGTAATAACCAATGCAGGTAATCCTCAACCTATGACCACAATTGAGCCCAACATTTCGGTTGCTAAGCGAGACATGCATTCAGTGAGTTTTGTTCCATTTTACAACCTTTCTTACCACAGTTATTAAGTGAATCGCTGCAGTTGAATCAATCTCGGGCCATGGGCTAATCATCACTGGGCCATGTGAGTGGCAAGCTGGTGCATGTTGTGGCCCGCCAGCGGCCTGCCGAGCTGGCAGCAGATTCCGACAGTTAGGAGGTTGGGGAGGAACGTGGGCCAGTCCTAGAGTCTGGGGACTTGTTATGCTCAAGCATAACACCCGGTTCTCATCAAATATTTAAAAATGCTCTCAGTTGGCATACTTATTGGCCAGTATGCCTGGCTCTATGCCCTCCTATTTAGACACATTTTTTTTGCAATTTTTTTATTTTTTTAAAAATAACATTAAAAAATGATCTCATCCATTACATACAGCATGTCGTTTGGTTACAAGTGTTTTTGCATCTATATTCTCAATTACATTTACAATCACAGATTTTCCATCTAATATAACTAGATACCCCACTTTCATTGTACAGCGTATATTCAATTACGATTAATATGAGCCGAGGTGGCACAGTGGTAAGGGTGCAGTATTGCAGGCCACTTCAGCTGACTGTTATCTGCAGTTCAGCGGTTCTAATCTCACCGGCTCAAGGTTGACTCAGCCTTCCATCCTTCCGAGGTGGGTGAAATGAGGACCCAGACTGTGGGGGCGATATGCTGACTCTGTAAACCGCTTAGAGAGGGCTGAAAGCCCTATGAAGCGGTAGATAAGTCTAACTGCTATTGCTATTGCTAATATTTTTTTTCTTTTCAATAAATCTAATTCCCTTACATTCTCGATTGTCTGTTTAATAACAGTGTACTTTTATATAATCACATATCCCGATATGAAAAGGATTTACCAACCATTTATATTTGTATATCACTGTTTTCAATTATTTATAATTCCACCCATCATCTATCGAGTATGCTTATGTTCATTATTGTCCTTGTACATCATACATTCAAACAAAGATGTTATTCCTTCATTTTTCAACAAGGTATTCTAAATACTCACTTCATATATATACCAATTTTTAATTACTTCCTTATTAAAATTATTTATCAACAACAAGATATCTTTATAATGTATGCTTAGAGTTATACATTATATCACCAATCATCTATCAAGTATACATAACTTCATTGTTATCCTTATCCATTTTAAAACAAAAAGTTCTAAAGTATTCAATTCATATATGTATCAGCCTTTCAGTGTAGCGTTGTTCATCTAATTTACAGCATAATTGTGTTATCACTTAACTCCTTCAGTTAAAACATAAGTAAAACATTTTTCATTTCCGGGTTTTTTCCCCCCAGCCACTGATAAAACAAGTTGCATATCTTATAAAATTGCTTGCTTCGTGTGTGTGTGAACCGATGGTAACGAAATGTGCAACCCACTGCACAAGTTGTCATAGTCATAAGTAGAAAAGGATATAGGGAAAAGGAAAGATGAGAAGAATAATGTTAATACGACCTTACTAAATAGTTTAACAGTGTTTTGGGAATTAGTTGTTTAGCAGAGTGATGGCATAGGGGAAAACTGTCCTTGGGTCCTTTTTATCTATCTCCTGAAGGGATCTTTTCAATAAGATTTCTGGCTTTTTTGTCAACCCTGCTTATGTTCCTGCTTCATCTTTAGGTACAGCAGCTTCAGCCTCATCTCGCGAGGCAAGAAATGAATATTACAGAAAAAAAATTGGTTCAATTCCAACACGAGATGAGGTTAATAGAAAAATGCTCACAATTTTAAACATCATTAAGGGGAGGAAAGTGAATTGGAGGGACTCCGGGAAGACATCATAAAACCTTACGAATTGCCAACTTAACGGCTTCAGCATAAAGGAGTATAAGCCATCCCAACCTGAAGGAAGCAATTTAAGCAAATGACACAAATAAAAATGTATCCCAATGAGTTATGGGCCTTTGGATTCCAAAACTCCTGGATGATGGTTTGTTGAAATAATCCATTCCGAACATGTCAGAAGACTGCAAAGGTGGTGGAGATGGTAGGACAGTTCTCTGAAAAAAGTAGAGACGCCACAGACTGCTTGTGGTTATTAGTCCAACTCAGAGGTGGGTTCCTACCAGTTCGCACCAGTTCGGTAGAGGCCACAAAGAAGAGGCAGTCAAACTATTCCCCAAAGCACCAGAAAGCAGGGTAAGAAGCAGTGCATAGAAACTAATCAAGGAGAGAAGCAATCTAGAACTAAGGAGAAACTTCCTGACAAAACAATTAATCAATGAAACAGCTTGCCTCCAGAAATTGTGAATGCTGCAACAATGGTAGTTTTTAAGAAGAAATTGGACAACCATTTGTCTGAAGTGGTGTAGGGTTTCCTGCCTGGGCAGGGAGTTGGACTGGAAGACCTCCAAGGTCCTTTCCAACTCTGATTGTATTCTATTCTACTCAATTTTATTCTATTTTACTCTATTCTGTTCCTACTCTACTCTACTCTACTCTACTCTACTCTACTCTACTCTACTCTACCCTACCCTACCCTACCCTACCCTACCCTACCCTACCCTACCCCCATTCCCATCCCATCCCATCCCCACCCCACCCTACCCCATTCTGCATTCTATTCTATTCTACTCTACTCTACTCTACTCTACCCTACCCTACCCTACCCTACCCTACCCTACCCCCATTCCCATCCCATCCCCACCCCACCCTACCCTATTCTGCATTCTATTCTATTCTACTCTACTCTACTCTACCCTACTCTACCCTACCCTACCCCCATTCCCATTCCCATCCCATCCCCACCCCACCCCACCCTACCCCATTCTGCATTCTATTCTATTCTACTCTACTCTACCCTACTCTACCCTACCCTACCCCCATTCCCATTCCCATCCCATCCCCACCCCACCCCATTCTGCATTCTATTCTACTCTACTCTACTCTACTCTACTCTACTCTACTCTACTCTACTCTACTCTACTCTACTCTATTCCATTCTATTTTTTGTTGTAGGTAGCTCTCTAGAGATATTGATGATGTCCTGTACTCTGCAGAGATCAATTTGCATCCCACACGAAGAAAATGTTGTACAGAAGAACTGGACATTGCCCATAATCATACACAATGGGGTCAATCTAGACTCTTCGACCCAATATTAGTGTTGGATAAGTAAATATAATGATAGCTCAGAAGGAACAGAGCACTTTTCATGACCAAAGACTGATTGGTATATACAGTAGCTGGAGACTAAACAATATTATTATCGTGATGGCTGGGCTTTAGGTTGTTTTGGGGAGGGGGGTTTGAGGGAGGAATTTTAGAGGAATTCAATGAGGGCTTCACTCTGTGCATAAGCTTAAGGCATCAGTTTGGTCCCTTACACCAGGGGTTCTTCACCTGTGAGCTGCGCCCACTAGTGGCATGTGTGGGGTTTGCAACTGGGCCGCGGAAATGGACGGTGAATGTGCGTGCATGCACATCAGTGGTGTTATTCAGCCAGTTCTGACAGGTTATGGAGAACTGGTAGCGGAAATTTTGAGAGTGGGGAGGGAATGGGTTTTTTGCAGTATCCTTCCCCTGCCACGCCCACAAAGCCACGCCCACAGAACCGCTAGCAAAAAATGTTTAATCCCACCACCGATGCACGTTCTCACCTGTGCAAAGCAAGTGGGTGAACACGGGCACACGTGTGCACCTTTTAAGTGAGCAGCAGGCACAAGTGCACACCGCTCGCACAAACGGAGCTGGGCGCACACATTCTTGCTGAGCACTTGCACGGGACTATCCCCTCTTAATCCCCTGCCCCCACCAGTCTGCAAAGCTGGAAATGTTGGGAAATTCCATCTTGAACTCTTCCCTAAATGGTTGACAAATCCACTTAGTGGGGCGGAGCTTTGAAGTGATTTAAAGAGGTGAAATAGTAAGCTAACTTTGGGGTATCCCACTTGGTATTCCCATCTCCACCCTCTCCAATAAATGTACCAAAAAAAAAAGTTTATGGGACCTGTTTTTGCACCTATAGCTCAGGGTTGAAATGAGGGGTCCTTGGTGCTCTCTGAACTTGGTTACTTTCTTGCAGACCTTTCATTATCCTACTAGGTAACACCATCAGTGGTAGAAGGGAGTGGGGTTTGTAGAGAGGAAGAGGACCAGGGAGAAGAGGAGGACTGTGGAGTTCTAGGTGCTCTCTAACTTGGTTATTTGCTTGGAGACATTTCATTAACCAACTAGGTAACATCATCAGTGCTAGAAGGGAGGGGAGTTTGTGGAGGGGAGGAGGAAGTAGGTGGACGAGGAGAAGGATTGTGGAGTCCTAGGTGCTCTCTGACTTGGTTATCTGCTTGGAAACTTTTTTATTAACCAGCAAGATAACATTATCAGTGCAAGTGATGATCAGTGATAACTAGCATTGATTATGTTACCTGGTCTCATGATGAAACATCTGTAAGTAAACAACTAAGCTCAGTAAAGACCAAGGACTTCAGATTCGTGGTTTTATCCAGATCCCTGTAGCTGTTGCACTTGTATAGATAGGTGAAAGTAAAGGGAAAGAGTCCCCTTGCACCAGGGGTGGGTTTCAACCGGTTTGCGACGGTCCCCATGAACCGGTTGGTCGGCGAACCCGGAAGTAAGTAACTTCCGGGAACGGTGAAGGGCCCACCCGCCCGCCCGCGCTCCTTACCCAGTTTTGACGAGTTCTGTGCTTCCACGCATGCGCAGGATGCATACAGCGCCTGCGCAATCTTCCAGGAGCAGCTGGAGCATCGCACAGATGCTAGTATGCACGCGTGCGCTGCGCGCGTGCACGAGGACGCCGCCGGCCCCATTCCAACCGAACCGGTTGGAACGGGGCGAGAAACCCACCCCTGCCTTGCACATACTCTACTCCACATACTCCACACATGACTCTAGGGGGGGGTGCTCATCTCCGTTTCAAAGCCAAAGAGCCAGCACTGTCCGAAGACATCTCCATGGTCATGTGGTCGGCATGACTAAACACCAAAGGCACACAGAACGCTGTTATCTTCCCACCAATGTGGTCCCTATTTTTCTACCTGCAATTTTTCACATTGCTTTCGAACTGCTAAGTAGGCAGAAGCTGGGACAAGTAACGGGAGCTCACTCCATTACGCAGTGCTAGGGATTCGAACTGCCGAACTGCCGACCTCTCTGATCAACAACCCCAGCATTTTAGCCACTGAGCCACCGCGTTCCAGTGATAGATAGATAGGTTAAATGTAGTATGAAGCTTGGACAGCCTTATAAGGTGATGATGGTGGTGGTGATGGCGATGGTGACGGTGACGACGACAATGAAATCTTCATTTTAATCTTCTGGGCTTCTGTTGCAATGTTAGAAGAGGAACTTCATACAAGAACCACGAAGGAGTTCTTGAGAAGCTATTTCAGCTTTCCTTGAATGTTAACATTTGAGGAAGCTCTCTTGTTTTGTGCTTTGAGCACAGAACAAATGGGCAGAAAGCCATCCTGAATGTTGGTGAGCCCTCTGCTCCTTAAGCAAAATCAATATTTCTCAATGTGCCCAGAGCATTTTGAAACCCTGGCTTGGAACATGGGTCACTTTCCTACAAACGTGACTTTCTTCCTAATAATAGTTTAGTAATGTATGAGTAAGAGATGAGTAAAGAGTGACTAAGGAGACAAATCAGGAAAGGGATGAATGAAGAACAGATGTCCTATATCATTTGCATTTCTTGCTTGATATTGACCACTCAAGAGAAGGTGATAGGGTACAATAGGAATCCTTTTCTATTGGGGATCACATTATTTGATGATCACATTAAATATGATGATCCCCATCATATGGAGACCATCCATGTATGACCACATTATATGTGATCACGTGGGGATGATCACACATTATTTTGGGGTAATCTTTGGAGTCCGCATGCCATAACTCCAGCTCCAGCCCCTCCTTTCTCTATCTGTTGACCTGGAATGGCATGTATGAATGGCCTTGGGAGACGGGAGGAGGAACTGCAGACTAGACAACAGTCAGATAAGAAACAGCTGAGCCCACAGAAGGAATAGGGACAAGGCAAACATCTCAGAAGGAACCCTCCCTAGTTTCTTAGGATGTAAAGGCAAGAGGGAGAGATGTCCTTCAGATTTGTAAGATTCTGTTAAAGCAGGAGTGTCAAACTCAAGGCCCGGGGGCCAGATTCGACCCACAGCGTGCTTAGATCTGGCCCGTGGGGCCACCACGGAAAAAGTGAAGGACCAGCCCATGGTGCCTCTCTCAGCCAAAATGGTGCTCCAGGGGGCTGCCTGCAGCGCTTCTGATCTCTGTTTTGGACCTGGGTACTTGAGAGACCGCCTACTGCCAATTACCTCCACTAGACCAATTAGATCCCACAGACTAGGCCTCCTCCGAATTCCATCAGCCGCCCAGTGTCGACTGGTGACTACCCGGAGGAGAGCCTTCTCTGTGGCTGCTCCGACCCTTTGGAACGAACTCCCCGTGGAAATTCGTACCCTCACCACCCTCCAGGCCTTCCACATAGCCCTTAAAACCTGGCTGTTCCGACAGGCCTGGGGCTAAAGATTCGCTGCCCCTATTTCGAATGGTATGACTGTTGTGCTTTTAATTATGTATTGTTTTGTGTTGTTACTAAACTGTCTGTATCCCCCCTTCCCTTTTTGAGCTGTGAGCCGCCCTGAGTCCCCTTAGGGAAAAGGTCGGCATACAAATGAAATAAAACTCAAACTCAAACTGTTTTTGCTGGCAGAGGGTTGCAGAAGGCCATCACCGCCAAAAACAGAGCTTGGGAGCTTATTTTCACTGGCAGATCACAGGGGAAACCACAGGAGCCCCCAGCAAGGTGATGTTGAACTGGCCATCCCCACCCTGTCCTCCCAAGGTCAAACACAACTCTGATGTGGTCCTCAATGAAATCGAGTTTGACATCCCTCCTGTAGATACTTCAGCTTCCATTGTCCTCTCCTTATTGGCCATGCTAGCTAGGACCGTGTTGGTGGCAACACCACATTTTCAAGAAGCCTTCAGGAAGGGGCCCCAAAGGTACTTTTTCAAGAGGCCACTGGACTTCCTTCCTTTTTCCTTGAAGACGTTTTGCTTCTCATCCAGAACGGAAGAAGCTTCTTGGATGAGTAGCGAAATGTCTTCAAGAAAAAACAAAGAAAGTTCAGCCTGTCAATGTATTTAGGAGTTCATGATTGGAAAAGACATGGTAACAAGGTCAGCCAATGAATAGGTATAGCAACTAAGTCAGCCAGTGTGGGCTGTTTGGAAACTGAAACAGTATTTGCTGTGTAAGCAACAAGGAGACAGCAAGGAGCCTGGGCGTGGCTCAGCTCCACTGTTCTGTACTAAAGCTCTGAGTCTGTGCTGAGCTCAAAACTAGTCTGTTGCTCTGAACTGAAACTGAAACAAAGAGAACTCCTCTTTGCTTGTTCTCTCTATCACGCTGGAAGAACCAACGTGCCGAGGTGGCACAGTGGTTAGAATGCAATACTGCAGCCACTTCAACTGACTGCTAAGCTGCAGTTTGGCGGTTCAAATCTCACCGGCTCAAGGTTGACTCAGCCTTCCATCCTTCCAAGGTGGGTAAAATGAGGACCCAGACTGTGGGGATGATATGCTGACTCTGTAAACTGCTTAGAGAGGGCTGAAAGCCCTATGAAGTGGTATATAAGTCTAACTGCTATTGCTATTGCTAGAACCTGCTTTTGGTACTGTATGTTTGATATATATAAAGAGAAGTTAATGAATCCTGTTGAATCAGTTACCTGTGTGTGCTTCCTGTATGTGATTGCTGCAACAAACTTTGACACAGTTGCCTCTTCAAAACACACCACGACCTGGATGACTGAGAATTTCTACAGTCTTTCAGGAAGCAGAGAGCTGAACAAAGGGAAAAAGAGCAGGGCATTTTAACAAATCTTTGAATCTAGATTTTTAACTGGTTGAAGAGCCATCTCTTCAATTATTATCTAAATTGCTGGCTGATATATTTTACCCCCTTCCCCTGGACAACAAGATGTGATTAGGAATGATCTGAAGGTCGCTTGAGGTAAAGGGGGGGGGAGGAGGGGAATCTATAAAAATGAAGCGTTGTTGTTGTTGAGCAACACACCGCAAAGGTTCGGTGATAGGGGTTTTATGTGTGTGTGTGTGTGTTTCAGAGTTTTCTTCCTCTTTTGCATTTGGTAAGTCAACCTCAACTAATGCAATCAAGCTATTGATGACTCTATCCATTCTGTTTTACGTAGAGCTCAATTTCTCCACTTCTCTGCTTTTAAAGCATTTCCCGCAGGCCTGAAGGACTTAGACAACAACGTAGATGAAGATGAGAGTGTATCCACACCAGTTTTTCTGACTGTTACTGTTTGCAAGGCAGCTGCTAAAACTTCTTTATGAACACTTAGAGTAGCTTTGGTTATAGCTGGCTGTAAGACTGTGTTCTTTTCTTGGTTGGAGTTAGGATAGAACATAGAACATCAGCAGAGATAGAAGAGACCTTGGAAGTCTTCTAGTCCAACCCCCTGCTCAAGCAGGAGGCCCTGTACCCATGATGGCGAACCCATGGCACGCCTTCCAGAAGTGGCACTCAGAGCCATCTCGCTGGGCATGCCAGCTGTCACCCATTGCTCTTCCAGGTTCTGGCATGTCGGCCAGTTGGTCTTCACGCACGGGGGAGCACCAGAAACTGGAAGAGTAGCTTCAAAGAAGAGCCAGCGCTGTCCGAAGATGTCTCCGTGGTCATATGGCCAGCATGACTCAATGCCAAAGGTGCACAGAACACTGTTACCTTCCCACCAAAGGTGGTTCCTATTTTTCTACTTGCATTTTTATGTGCTTTCAAACTGGTAGGTTGGGAGAAGCTGGGACAAGTAATGGGAGAGCACTCCGTTACGCAGTGCTAGGGATTTGATCTGCTGAACTGCCGACTTTTCTGATCAATAAGCACAGTGTCTTAGCCACTGAGCCACCACATCCCTTGGATGGATGGATGGATGGATGGATGGATGGATGGATGGATGGATGGATGGATAGATAGATAGATAGATAGTTAGATAGATGATAGATAGATAGATAATGATAGATAGATGATAGATAGATAGATAAATAGACAGACAGACAGACAGATGATGGACAGATGATAGATAGATAAATAGATGATAGATAGATAGATGATAGATAGATAGATAAATAGATAGATAGATAGATAGATAGATGATAGATAGATAGATGACAGATAGATAGATGACAGATAGATAGATGATAGATAGGTAGATAGGTAGATAGGTAGATAGATTAGATAGATAGATAGATAGATAGATAGATAGATAGACAGACAGACAGACAGACAGACAGACAGACAGACAGATGATGGACAGATGATAGATAGATAGATAGATGGATGGATGGATGGATGGATGGATGGATGGATGGATGGATGGATGGATGGGTGGGTGGGTGGATGGGTGGATAGGCAGGCAGGCAGGCAGGCAGGCAGGCAGGCAGGCAGGCAGGCAGATTGAGGGGATCTTTGTGCTCTCCAAACTTGGTTTTTTTGCAGACATTTCATTACCAAACTAGATAACATCATCAGTTTATATTCTCGTGCACGTATGTCAAACTCGATCACATCACGTATTGTGATGTATCGTGATGTTTTTTGCCTTTGTGGAGCTGGGGTGGGCGTGGCCTGCTCGTGATGCATCCGGCCATTGGGCCTCCAGTTAGACATTCCTAGTAGCTTGCCCTGTCAGTGTTAGTGGGAGTGGTCTTGGAGATTATTTGGTTGGACTGTTCACTGTTAGCAGTGATTGGGGCATTGCTTACTTCTGGATGGTTGGTCTTATGTAAATCTTGGAGTTAATTTATGCCCATCTGGGGGCTGATTGCTTGTGGGGAGATGTATTGGTTTTGTGAGGGTTGTGGCTCACCAGCAGCTGATTCAGACAGTGAGGAGGTTGGAGAGGAGTCTGGGGAAGGCTCTGATGAGGGCTCTGTGTCGGAGGCAGAGAGGGGGCCAGGGCCATCAGACAATTATCAGCTGCCTTCAGAGTCGGACATCAGTGAACAGCTGGAGCCTGTTCCCAGTGTGCGCATGCACAGAATTGCCAGATGAAGGGGACAGCTAAAGAACAGGGATCGACTTGGGAGTAAGGCCACAGGTGGACGATGAATGGCCCCTCCCAGAGGAAATAAAAGAGGAGCGACAGGGGAGTGGAGTTTGCAGGAGACAATTAGTTCACTTAATTGGTTCGTGACTCTCTGATACTCCTTGCCCAGTTCTGCAGATATACTGGCCTGGCAGCTCTCCAAGCCAGATAAGGTCTGTGACTATAAATCCTCCCTTGAAAGACTTTGCTGGATGTGAATGAGCAGAATTCACAGCAAATTAATACAAGGGTTTTTTTGTCGGGAGAAGGAGTTTGCTTCAGGCTCTTGGGAAGCCTCGGTCAGAACAGTGAGTAGTAAAGGCAGTGTGTAGTGAATGGATGAGACGTGCAGAGATGGTAAAATTCAGGACAGGCATTGAGTTTTCCTGAGTTCACTGTGCAGTTTGGGGAAATTTTTTGGGGCTATTTATGGCAAAGTATACAACAAGGAGACTATTCTGGCTTGACGTCAGACTCGGACATTTGATTGCAGGAGAGGCTGGGATTCACGGCGTTGCCCAGTCCAGTCTCGGTCTCTTGCCCATGCCTGGCTTATTCCATCTGATTAAAAGGGTGGAGAACCGTTTCCTGAAACTCCATTTTCTTTTTTTTATTGAGATTCAACCTTGCCAAACGAGATCAACCTTGCAGAGGTCAAGGAGTGGATTCCTTTCCTGGCATTTTAATAATGACAGGCTGGTTGTCAGAGGAGCTAAATTACGACCGTAGAGAGACTGGCTTACGGAAGGCGTTGTTGACAGAGGTCAAGAGGACAGTGTTACGCTCCCATGTCTGAATGTTGAGAGAGACACTCACTGT
Organism: Thamnophis elegans; assembly: GCF_009769535.1. Classification (NCBI taxonomy): domain Eukaryota; kingdom Metazoa; phylum Chordata; class Lepidosauria; order Squamata; family Natricidae; genus Thamnophis; species Thamnophis elegans. Next base: position 75,431,258 of record NC_045548.1, on the reverse strand, counting down.
TTTGCAAAACTGAATTCTCTCAAGCACATTGATACTTAGCAAACAGATTCTTCTCCTTCCTCCTCCTCTTCCTCCTCTTCTATTTCCTTCTTCCTCCTCCTCCCTCTCTTCACTATCTCCTCCTCTTCTCCCCTCCTCCGCCTCCTTCGCTTTCCTCCTTTTTCTTTTTCCGCTTTTCCCTCACTCTCTTCCTCCTTTCCCCTCCTTATTGTCCTCCTTCCCCCAAATCCTTCTACTTCTTCCTCCATCCTTTCTTCCTCCTCCTTCCTCCTTCCTTGCACTCTGCTTCCTCCTTCCTCCCACTCTCCTTCCTCCTTCCTCCTTCCTCCCACTCTCTTCCTCCTTTCCCCTCCTCATTGTCCTTCTTCCCCCTTCTACTTCTTCCTCCATCCCTTCTTCCTCCTCCTTCCTCCTTCCTTGCACTCTGCTTCCTCCTTCCTGCCACTCTCCTTCCTCCTTCTTCCCACTCTCCTTCCTCCTTCCTCCTTTCTCCCACTCTCTTCCTCCTTTTCCCTCCTCATTGTCCTTCTTCCCCCTTCTACTTCTTCCTCCATCCTTTCTTCCTCCTCCTTCCTCCTTCCTCCCACTCTCCTCCCTCCTTTCTCCTTCCTCCCACTCTCTTCCTCTTTCCCATCCTCATTGTCCTTCTTCCCCCGAATCCTTCTACTTCTTCCTCCATCCTTTCTTCCTCCTCCTTCCTCCTTTTTTCCCTTTCATCCCATTCTGTTCGCGAACTTTCGGTTTCCACGTTGGGTGGTTTTTCGCCCTCCGTGAACTTCAGGGAAGTCTCTGGAAGGTGAAAAGCGACAGAAAAATCAAGGATGAAAATCAGCTGGCCAGCACGCACATGTGCACTGGAGCTGACAGGGCAACGCCTCACATGCCCTCAGAAATGGCTCCGTGTGCCACAGGTTTCGCCATTATGGGTGTAGGGTCTCCTGTTTGAGAAGAGGGTTGGACTAGAAGACCTCCAAGGTCCCTTCCAGCTCTATTCGGATTGATTGATTGATGACTGATTAAAATCTTTGGGAAGAGCCGAGGTGGCGCAGTGGTTAAATGCAGCACTGTAGGCTACTTCAGCTGACTGCAGTTCTGCAGTTCGGCTGTTCAAATCTCACCGGCTCAGGGTTGACTCAGCCTTCCAGCCTTCCGAGGTGGGTAAAATGAGGACCCGGATTGTTGGGGGTGATATACTGACTCTGTAAACTGCTTAGAGAGGGCTGAAAGCCCTATGAAGCGGTATATAAGTCTAACTGCTATTGCTATAATGCCTAACTAAAATCCAATCTGCACTTTTCACTGGAATTAAGGAGAAACTTCCTAAAAGTGAGAATAATTAACTAGTGGAACAAGTTCCCTTCAGAAGTTGTGGGTGGTTCATCACTGGAGGATTTTAAGAGGAGACTGGATAGCTACTTGTCTAGAATGATATAACATCTCCTGCTTAAGCAGGGGGGCTGGACTAGAAGACCTCCAAGGTCCCTTCCAACTCTATTCTGGTTGATTGAACCATAAAATGTCCATGTTGGTTTTGTTTGCATGTATATATGTTTCATTCCAATAGTTTCCCAGGTCATAAAAACATTTTATTCAAAGCAGCTGTCCAGCTGTTACTTTTTGCTTTTGTGTTCCAGATAGTACTAATCATCATCATAATAATGGTGATTGAGGCAGGTGTTTTGAACTTCCGTGCTGTTTTCAAATGGGACGACAGCCCTTTGCTTTAAAAGCAATAATGGAAGGAAATCTGGGAATTTTACCAGGATCCTATAATTGAGTTCGAACAGCTACATTTAGGGCACAAAGGAGAATGCTGTTTCTGCTCCTTTCCTCAATAATCCGAATTTATTGATAGAATAATGAGGTTCTGTGCCATAATGAGATGTAATCATCTTGGATTTGTGCCTAAGTCATTGATTTCCAGGACTATTGAACTGTGCACTGCAACATCTAGGCAACTACTAGTTTATTATTTATTGATTTATTATTAAAATTTATATGTTGCCCAATCCCGAAGGACTCCGGGCGGCTTACAAAAAGAAGAAAAAAGAGAGAGAGAAAAAAGAAAAAGACAGTTTAAAATCACAAAACCACATGCATTCATTCTAATCGGGGCTGGACCTCAACAATGAGGTCAACAGCCCCAGGCCTGCCGGAACAGCCAGGTTTTTACAGCTTTCCTGAAGGCCATGAGATTGGGTATGGTCCGGATCTCTGGGGGTAGCTGATTCCAAAGAGTAGGAGCAGCCACAGAGAAGGCTCTCCTCCGGGGGCCTGTCAGCCGACACTGTCTGGCTGACGGCATCTGAAGGAGGCCCAATCTGTGGGATCTTACTGGCCGCTGGGAGGTATGTGGCAGTAGGCGGTCTCGAAGTTAGAGTTACTAGACTCTCAGAAGAAGAATTTGGGGTCCTAATTCAAGCTGGTTATAAACACATACCAAGTATAAATCAGAATGAAATCCAGACAGGTTTCAGGAAAGGAGATTTATTTATTTCCAAAAGCAAAGAGGTTTTGCCTGTTGGGGTAACTTTGGAGAAAAATGACGTACAGAGAGGTTGTTTTAATGAATGGGATGGAATAACAGAGTTGGAAGGGACCTTGGAGGTCTTCTAGTCCAACCTCCTGCTCAGACAGGAACCCCTACACCACCTCAGACAAATGGTTGTCCAACATCATCTTAAAAACTTCCAGTGTTGGAGCATTCACAACTTCTGGAGGCAAGGTGTTCCACTGATTAACTGTTCTGACTGTCGGGAAATTTCTCCTCAGTTCTAAGTTGCTTCTCTTCTTGATTTAGTTTCCACCCATTGTTTCTCGTTGTGTCCTCAGGTGCCTTGGAGAATAGTATGACTCCCTCTTCTTTGTGGCAACCCCTGAGATATTGGAACACTGCTATCCTCTCTCCCCTAGTCCTTCTTTTCATTAAACTAGACATACCCAGTTCCTGCAACCGTTCTTCATATGTTTTAGCCTCAAGTCCCCTAATCCTCTTTGTTGCTCTTCTCTGCACTCTTTCTAGAGTCTCAACATTGCTTTTCTCCTTGATTAGTTTCCACCCATTGCTTCTTGTCCTGCCCTCAGGTGCCCTGGAGAATAGTTTGACTCCCTCTTCTTTGTGGCAACCCCTGAGATATTGGAAGACTGCTATCATCTCTCCCCTAGTCCTTCTTTTCATTAAACTAGACATACCCAGTTCCTGCAACCGTTCTTCATATGTTTTAGCCTCAAGTCCCCTAATCCTCTTTGTTGCTCTTCTCTGCACTCTTTCTAGAGTCTCCACATTGCTTCTCTCCTTGATTAGTTTCCACCCATTGTTTCTTGTCCTGCCCTCAGGTGCCCTGGAGAATAGTTTGACTCCCTCTTCTTTGTGGCAACCTCTGAGATATTGGAACACTGCTATCATGTCACCACCTAAATCAGTAATGGCTAACCGTTTTCCCCTGGTGTGCCAAAATTGGGTGTGCATGTGTGCCCACACCCATAATGCAATGCACCTCACCCTTGTGCATGTGCCCAAGACACCCATGGCACTCCCCCCCCCCACATGCACGTGACACCTCTCGCACTCCTCCCACATGTGTGTCCCATGCCTACTTGAAGCCTCCTGGGACCAAAAATGGATCCGGGGGGGGGGCACTGCCCCCCATACCCCCCAATGCCCATGCATGCACCTGTGACTCCTCCTCCTGCTCCACACATGCATGTGTGGCAGAGACCCAAAAATCAGCTGGCCTGTGGGAGGTGTGCGCGCATGCATGGTGAAGCTTGGCTGGGCGATGGCTGGTGTGCCTGCAGAGAGGGCTGCGCGTGGCACCTGTGGCAGATGTGCCATAGCTTCACCATCACAGCCCTAGTTAATCCAATTTCTCCTCGGTGCTTTATGACTGGCAACGGCAGTTCCACCACAAAACCACGGTAGACTAAAGCGCGCTCGACGAAAGCGCGTACGTGACGTCATCACAGCTCGATGAAAACGGCATGCTGTGAGCGGTAAACTTAAAATTAAAGCGTAAATCTAAACCTAACCCCCCCAAACCTAACCCTAAACCTAACCCTAAGCCTAACCCTTAACCTAACCCTAAACCTAACCCTATACCTAACCCTTAACCTAACGCTAAACCTAACGCTAACCCTTAACCTAACCCTAACCCTAACCCTAACGCTTAACGTAACCCTAACCCTAACCCTAACCCTTACCTTTACGTGAATTGGCTTGCTTTAAAAGTGCTTTGTAAAGCGCCCTTTTTTCTCTGCGGTCGTATTTGTCGTGCTGCTGATGATGTCAGGTACGCGCTTTAATCGGGCGTGCTTTAGTGGACCGCGGTTTTGACGGGTCACGGGCAACGGCAGCCTTTGAAAACCGACTTCTGTCTGCAAACTGTGTTTTGGGCCAGAACCCTTTGGAACAGGAGGTATACTCCAGCCGAGGCTCAGGATATTCCTCCAGGAAGAAGTGAGCAGTCTTGAGATGCCACATCAAATTCAAATGCTCATCGTGTGGGAGGCTGGTTGTTTGGGTGCTCCCAAGATTGTTGCTATTTATAAGACTCTCCGTGCGAATTTTGGTTAACGTTGGATGTTGCTTTTTTCCAGGCAGGTTGCTATGTTATGCTAAGAGGGTGTTGATGTAAAGCAGGAATGAACGACAGCGTTCTTCATACATTTTACGATAGGGTTTAGGGAACAAGGGGGGGGCAGGGGATAGACAAACTTTGAATGGCCCTTTGCACATACACTATATTGCCAAAAGTATTCGCTCACCCATCCAAATAATCAGAATCAGGTGTTCCAATCCCTTCCATGGCTACAGGTGTATAAAATCAAGTACCCAGGCATGCAGACTGTTTTTACAAACATTGGTGAAAGGATGGGTTGCTCTCAGGAGCTCAGTGAATCCCAGCGTGGAACTGTGATAGGATGCCACCTGTGCAACAAAACCTGTTGTGACATTTCCTCGCTCCTAAATATTCCACAGTCAACTGTCAGCTGTATTATAAGAACGTGGAAGTGGTTGGGAACGACAGAAACTCAGCAATGAAGTGGTAGGCCGCGTAAATTCGTCCAATATCCTCAGAGTCACCTGAGTGGTGCAAATGGGTGTGTGGAGCCCCCATTGGCTGCAGGATGTTTTTCTGCCCTGAGTCCCTTCACTGATGAAGACAGGCACAGGCCGTTGGGGATGAGTCCATGTTGCCTGCCTCTCAAACTGAAGCGCAAATGGTTCCCGTAGTCTGCAATTTTCCTGGAAAGCCATTCATGCTCCCATACCAGAGGGGATTCATCCCAAACTGCATGACTAAATGTATACAGAAATTCTCATCTGGCCCATGGGGTGCTTAGATCTTTGCCCATGGGGCCACCCTAGAAACAGTGAAGGACTGGCCCGTGGTGCCTCTGCCAGTGAAAACAGAGCTCTGTTTTCGGCTGCAACAGCCTCCTGCAACACTCTGCCAGCAAAAACAGAGTTCAGAGAGGCCACAGGAGGTGGTTGTGGCCAAAAATGGAACCTCAATGAGAGACATTGAACTGACCAAGGCCCGTAGCCATGCCTGCTTAACTCACCTTGGTCAAACACAATCCTGAGGTGGCCCTCAATGAAATTGAGTTTGTCACCCCTGCACTAAAAGTAGGAAAGGGGGTTCCGCTCATTTCAAACGAATATGTTGTCTTGACGGTTGGATTAGGAGAAGACTTCCTCTTCAAGTACTGTATTTTTTGGAGTATAAGACACTCCAAAGTATAAGACACACCTAGTTTTTGGGGAGGAAAACGAGGGGGGGAAAAATCTGCCTCTGCCTCCCAGCAATTTGCCTCCTTGCAGCAAAGGACAGGACCTGAACCCCACCACATGGCAGCTCTTGGATCTCAAATGCAGGCTTGCTAACTTCCTATCCAGTGTCCTAACCACTGGAGCCAGTGTGCTCCTTTACTGTCAACACAACATATGTATTTACCGTATTTTTTGGAGTATAAGACACTCCGAAGTATAAGACGCATCTAGCTTTTGGGGAAGAAAAATATCTGCCCTTGCCTCCCAGCAATTTGCCTTCTTGCAACAAACAGCAAACAGTACAGACAATATTCACTGTTTGTAGTGTTATATTTCAGACTATATTTGTACAGATGCTGTTAAAATTGATGTGCTTTCTGGAAGTATAGTTATTCTCTGCTATTTAAACAGCACTTTTTAAAACAATAGCACTGGGCCTCTACAGATCAAGCATTTATTTTAAAAAGCTTCTTCATTTTGTTAAGTTGTCTAGAACAATAACAAAGCAGTCTAATAATTTGAACATTCGATAGGCATTTATAGTTGTTGACTTACCTCCTTGCAGCAAACAGCCTGATTAGCACTGGGAAAAAAAATCTGCCTCTGCCTCCCAGCAATTTGCCTCGGGGAGCAAAGAGCAAGTTTCACTTTCAATTTCTCCCGATCATCAGCTGTTTCAGGCTGCAGGGATTGCTATAGCCTATTGAAGCCTCGGCAAGACCTGTTTGCTGCAAAGAGCCGAGGTGGCACAGTGGTTAGGGTGCAGTACTGCAGGCCACTTCAGCTGACTGTGATCAGCAGTTCAGCAGTTCAAATCTCACCGGCTCAAGGTTGACTCAGCCTTCCATCCTTCCGAGGTGGGTGAAATGAGGACCCAGACTGTGGGGGCAAGTTGCTAACTCAATTTGCTAAAAAATCTGTAAACCGCTTAGAGAGAAAGCCCTATGAAGCGGTATATAAGTCTAATAAAATAAATAAATAAATAAATAAATAAATAAATAAATAAATAAATAAATAAATAAATTGCTGGGAGGCAGGGGCCAAAGAATTGGGGCCGGTGGGTGGGTGGGTGGGTACATTCAGTGTATAAGACGCACCCAAATTTTCACCCTCTTTTCGGGGAGGGGGGAGGTACATCTTATACTCTGAAAAATATGGTATTTGAGATGGTGGGGAGCAAGAAAAGAGAATGGAAGCCAGGAATAACGGAACAAATACATTTTCTAGCTTCTATAGCAGGTGTGGCTCTTCACAGCTGCAGTCCAACTGAGCCACCTGTTCTTCAGCTGCTTGCAGTTTATCATTTCAATCCATGGAAGGGACCAGTTGTGATTTTTTAAGCTTTTAGCAAGCTTGAGAGAATTGCTTTTGCTCAGATGAAGTCAACTAAAGAAAGCAAACCATGCTTCAAAACTCAGATTGGATCACGGGCAAGGCAATAAAATCAAATTTTGAATTTAATCCTATTTGGAATAGGTTGAGTTTAAGCCTTATTGATTTGCAGCAGTTCTGTTCTGAGTGCGATGATATCCCCATGAAGTCTCTTTTCTTTTAGACCTGTTTTCTTTCTTTTTTTCTTTTTTTCTTTCTTTTCCCATATCTTAATGGTATCCCTCCAGGGCCAGACCTCTGTTAGATTAAAAAACTGAAAGAGTCTAGTATTGCTTGATTTTTTTTATTAAAAAAAATGCTGAAGTACAATGCTGTATTCTTTGAGGTTGCTATAAGGTAGCAGAAATAACACAGTTTCAAAAGTTTCTTAAGGCATAGCTTTTTTTCCAATCTATAGTTTATAATTTAAGGACACAGTGGCTCAGTGGCTAAGACGCTGAGCTTGTCAATCAGAAAGGTTGGCAGTTCAGCAGTTCGAATCCTTAGTGCCGCATAATGGAGTGAGCTCCTGTTACTTGTCCCAGCTTCTGCCAACCTAGCAGTTCGAAAGCACGTAAAAATACAAGTAGAAAAATAAAGACTACCTTTGGTGGGAAGGTAACATTGTTACGGTGCACCTTCGGCATTGGGTCATGCCGGCTACATGACCATGGAGTTTCGAGTTTCGAGTTTCATTTTATTTATATGCTGCCCTATTCCCAGCGGGACTCAGGGTGGCGCACAAACCCAAGGAGGGGAAGGGAAACACAAAAACTACACAAAAAGTACAGGGCATGTAAAAACAGCCAACAGCCACATGATTCGAGAGGGGAGGGGAACTCATCGACCCCAGGCCTGCCGACACAGCCAGGTTTTAACAGCTTTTCGGAAGGCCTGGAGAGAGGTGAGGGTCCGAATCTCTGCGGGGAGCTCGTTCCAAAGGGCCGGAGCCGCCACAAAGAAGGTCCTCCCCCAGGTAGTAGCCAGATGACATTGGCTAGTAGACGGAACCCGGAGGAGGCCCAACCTGTGTGATCTAATGGGTCTTTGGGAGGTAATTGGGAGGTAATTGGAGATGTCTTCGGACAGCGCTAGCTTTTTGGCTTTGAAACGGAGATGAGCACTGCCCCCTACAGTTGGGAATGACTAGCACATATGTGCGTAGGAAACCTTTACCTTTATCTAGTTTATAATTTGCAATCTATAGTTTTTGCAGTCTATTATTTATAAATAATGCATGATGTAGCTCAGAATCAGCAGGTGTGTGTGTGTGTGTGTCTTCGTGTATGTGTTTTGTCTTACATTTATTTTATCACAAGGTTGCATGAGGACTAGTTCATCAACTTGAGAGTGTTTCATCCTTAGGGGCTTTCAGGTAAAAAGGTGAGGATTTTTGCCTCGAGCAGAATTGGATTAAAAGACCTCCAAAGTCCTTCTTGAGGCTACAATTCCAAAATTGCATCTTTGGGTAAAACAAACTACTTTAATTTAAGGATAATATTTGTAGCTCAGGATTGACAGGAGGGATCCTTGGTTCTCTTTGAGCTCGCTTGTGTCAGGCCTGCAGCCATATTTTCTTATGGATCTCAAGCTTGCCCCGCTTTCTATTATTCTACTATGCGTTTTCTATTGTGGGGAAATAGGACGAGGGCTTGTATGGAGTTAGATGCTATGTAGCCATAACAACATTCTTTCTAGAAAGCCAAGGTCACCCTTTGTCTCTGCACCTCTGCACCTGACCGGAACTGGAAGGGTGGAACTGCCAGCAGAGCAGTGGGAGATTGGACCATGGGATGGACTGGTGGGTGTGGGGGCAAGATCTTGAACTTTCAACTGGGTGGGGGAAACCAGGAAGCCTTCAGATTCGGGTTTTCCCAGATGTGCCAACATGTCTCTCTTTTTTTGTGATGAATATTTTATTGATTTTCACATTCCATTTTACAGTCACTTATATACTGGATATTTACTATAAAAAAAAGAATTAAAATAAAATAAAAAGAGAACACAACTCATCATCCTTCACAACCGCACCTGACACTTCCATTCTCCATACACCCCATCTTCCCCCTCCAACTTTCCTTTCCTCCCTCTAACACTCCCCTCCTACTTCCCTTTCCCCTCAAACCTTCCTTTCTCCCCTTCCTCCTAACATTCCCCTTACACCCTCCTTACATTCCCCTTACTCCTTCCTTACTCCTCCCTCTTCTTTCCCTCTACCTCTCCCCTTGGTGTATTCCTTTATTCAACTATTATTTATTAATATAATATGATAAAAAAGAAAAAAAATAAACCAAGGAAGAAAATTATAAAGAAAGAAAAGGAAAAAAAAAAGAAAGAAAAAACAACCGTATACAAGTGCATTCTTCTTCTTATTGAAACTATATTAACACCCACCCACCCACCCCCCATAAATCCCCATCCCTAATCCCCCCGACTTCCCAGGGCCCACACCTGGCACTGCCCTCTGTCAAACCCCTTCTAAAGTATCTTATGATCGTATGAATTAAAAATAAAAGTAATATATAAAAAAGAATAGAAAATACAAATTATAAAAAGGAAAAGAAAAGAAAGAAAAAAAAAGAGAGAGAGAAAAAAACTCTTTGTATTAATCTCAGCCCCCCATCTATATTTATGTTTAAATAGTGTAAGTCATCCTATATGTATTTTATTCTCGTCTCTTGCTTCTTTGTTATTTACCCCAACCTCCTGTAAATTCTCCAGTTCCTCTTATATTCAGATAAACATTTATACAAATTTATGTAGACATCAATATACAATCTAACTCAAAATGATCTCCCAAACTTTCTCTTCTAGTAAGATTTAAACAGCATGGATCATTCCACATATTCAAATATTACTTTACAGAAGAATAGTCTCATCAAACTTTCCCTTCTAATAGAGTTTAAACAGCGTAGATCATTCCGCGTGCATTTTACCCTCGTCCCTTGCTTCTCTAATATTTACCACTATTTCCCATAGTCCCTCCAAATAATCTTTCTTAACCTTATTTTCAAACAGTAATTCACACAAGAGTCAAAATTTATACAAATTTGTGCAGACATCAATTTACAATCTAGCTCAAAATAATCTCACCGAACTTTCCCTTCTAGTAAAATTTAAGCAGCGTGGATCAAATATTACTTTACACAAAAATCAGTTTGCATTCTATCTTAAAATGATCCCATCCAGCTTTCCCTTCTAATAAGATCCAAACAACGCAAATCATTCCGCATGCATTCCGCCCTCATCCCTTGCTTCTCCGATATTTACCACTATCAAATTTATACAGACATTAGTTTACAATCTAGCTCAAAATAATTTCACCAAGCTTTCCCTTCTAATAAAAAGTTAAATAGCATGGATCATTCCACATATTCAAATAATGCTTTCAACAAGAATCAGTTTACCTTCTATTTTGAAATAATCTCATCAAACTTTCCCCTCTAACAGGATTTAAACAGCGTAAATCATTCTGCATGCATTTTACAAGTATACATTCAACATCACCCCATCAATATCCGATTCCGCTTTTTCTACCGGAGAGAGGTCGCAAACCCCCATTCAATCCACAACTTTGACGGATATTTTAAAATGTCTAAATCCTCGATCTCCGCTTTTCTGCTTCTCCGAGGGAGGGAGAGCTACCTCCTCCATCTTGCAGCCACGTGGTTTGCTGCTTGCCTTCTCCTTCGGTTTGTCTTTCCTCTTTTCCAAGTGAATCAGGAAGTCCCGCCTTCAAAGTCTTGTAATAGAAATCTTGAGCCTCCGAAACAGAGTTGAGACGAAATCTTTGATTCTCAAATGTGACCGTAATACCGGCTGGGGCAACATGTCTCTCTTAATAAATTGGAACTTTGAGCAATCCTTTGCCTCGGACTCTGATATACTTTTGGATGCTATTTGGAACTCTGAGAGCTTGTTTTCTTGCAGACATTTCTCACTGATGATGTTACCTAGTTTGGGTAATGAAACGTCTAGAAGAAAACGAGCTCAGAGAGCATCAAGGACTCCTCCCAAACTACTTTGGCATGCAGATTCTGGATATTAAACCCATGTACCTGATGTACTAATTTCCCTAACACGAATAAGCTTCTCCACTAGGTTCAATTCATTTTTTTTTTTGTATCCAAATTTTTAGATTTAGAAGACTTTGAGGCTCAGTGCAATTAACCAAACCTGTTCTATATTTACGCAATGACTTATTTTGCAATGCAATTTCAGTGTGGAGCTGTCAAAAGGATGATCGATGGAGACCAATAAAGTCAATATAATCCCCGCAATATATAAAATTAGCACAGAGAAGCTGCAGCTGAGAACTACCGTATATACTCGAGTATAGGCCGACCCGAATATAAGCCGAGGCACCTAATTTTACCACAAAAACTGGAAAAGTTATTGACTCGAGTATAAGCCTAGGGTGGGAAATGCAGCAGCTACCGGTAAATTTCAAAAATAAAAATAGATACCAATAATGTTTTTGAATATTTATTTCAAAGAAAAACAGTAAACTAGCGGTGTATTCAATGAAATACTTCACTCACCTCATGATGCTGATGTCCCGCTGTGATGATGATGTCCCGTGCAGCCGCTGGAGCGATGTCCCGCCTCCTATGACACACGGCACAGTGATTCCTATCATTGGATCACTGTACCAGAGGAGGTGGGACATCGCTATGTGGCTGCTTGCCATAACAAGGAGGAGGTGGGACATCGTTGCAGAGCGGCAGGAGGGGGAGGAAGGGGAATCGTAAGACAGCCCTGCATTACATTAGAACGTGAGGAGGGGGGATGGTGCGGTGCGCGCTGCGCGGCAAACTGACACAGAGGGAGGGGAAACTCACAGGGGCACTGGGCCATTCACGAGTGTCACCCAGCGGCATGGCCCCGCCCCTTTTTCTCCTCCATTTCGGGCAAATTTTTCACTGACTCGAGTATAAGCCGAGGTGGCTTTTTTCAGCCCAAAAAGTGGGCTGAAAAACTAGGCTTATACTCGAGTATATACAGTAATAACTTCAGTTAAGCCATAAAATTCAACAAGCGGTAACATATGGTCAGATTTGGTTATTCACTTGATTCCCCTAGATTGGTGAAACTCTTGAGGTTTTTTTCTTAGAAAACATTGAGAAAATTAATAAACGACTTTGTGCTTTGCATCTGGAGAAAATAACATGCCAGATATCTAAAGGGGAAGAGGCTTGATGGTTTTTGTCCAAAAGTGTAATTACAGGTAGTCCTCAACTTATGAATGTAATGGGATCTGCCAATCATGGTCATAAGTCATGACAATTGTATAATGTGCCAGTCAAAAGTTTTTTTGTGGCAATCATTAAGTGAATGCCACAGTTGTTAAGGACACCAATGGTTTGCTGAAAAATGGAACTAAATGCTTTTTTTCAGCAAAACTATTGTAAAAAGAGGGGATAGATAGATAAATAGACGGATAAATAGATGTAATAGAAAGATAGATGGATGATAGAGTATGTATGTATTATGTATGTATGTATGTATGTATGTATGTATGTATTGTAGGTAGGTAGGTAGGTAGGTAGGTAGGTAGATAGATTAGATAGATAGATAGATAGATAGATAGATAGATAGATAGATAGATAGATAGATAGAGATAGATGATAGATAGATAGATAGATAGATAGATAGATAGATAGATAGATAGATAGATAGATAGATAGATAGATAGATAGATGGTGCAGTGGTTAGAATGCAGTACTGCAGGCTACTTCTGCTGCCTGCTGGCTGCCTGCAATTTGGCAATTGGAATCTCACCAGGCTCAAGGCTGACTCAGTCTTCCAGCCTTATATTGGGAGCAATATACTGACTCTGAAAACCACTTAGAAAGTGCTGTAAAGCACTATGAAGCAGTATATAAGTCTAAATGCTATTGCAATTGCTAGATAGTTAGTTAGTTAGTTAGTTAGTTAGTTAGTTAGGTAGGTAGGTAGGTAGGTAGGTAGGTAGGTAGGTAGGTAGATGAGATAGAAATAGAGATAGATAGATAGATAGATAGATAGATAGATAGATGATAGATAGATAGATAGATAGATAGATAGATAGATAGATAGATAGATAGATAGATAGATAGATAGGTAGATAGATACAGGATAGATAGAAGGATAGATAGAAAGATAGATAGAAAGAAAGAAAGAAAGACAGACAGACAGACAGACAGACAGACAGACAAACGATGGATAGCTGGATAGATTAGATAGGTAGATTGATAGGTAGATAGGTAGACAGACAGACAGATAATGGATGGATGGATGGGAAAGACTGTGAGTGGTCCTTGGTGCTCTCTGAGCTTGGTTGTTTTCTTGCAGATGTTTTATTATTCAACTAGGGAACATCATCAGTGCTAGAAGGAAGTGGGGTTTGCCCTCTCTTTATATTCTCATGGCTTGCCTTGTCAGGGTTGGTGGGAATTGTTTTGGAGGTTCTTTGGTTGGGCTGTTTACTGTTGGCGTCTTCGGCAATTCCTTGATTGGGGTATTGTTTACTTCTTGATTGTTGGTCTGATGTAAACGTTAGCATTCATCTATGCTCATCTGAGTGTTGATTGCTGGTGAAGCGTTTTGGTCTTTTTGTCCCCTTATTGATTGTTTCTTTTTATGGTATGTAAATGTGGTTTTTCTCTATGTGTCTATTGATGGCCAATTTGCCAGGCTTCCAAGAGTTCTCTAACATCTTTGGACTAGGCTTGGTCTACGATGGTCACAGTTTTCCATTTGAAACTGTGACTCTGTCTGTATGTTGTAAAATTAAAGCATTTTCATCTCTCAGGCTGGGGGGTCAAACACTACACCCCTCAGATAGGGTCCGCAACTTGGGATCCTCCTGGACCCACAGCTGACTTTTGAACACCATTTGTCAGCTGTGACCAGGGGGGCATTTGCCCAGGTTCGCCTGGTGCACCAGTTGCGCCTCTACCTGAACCGGGAGGCCCTCGCAACAGTCACTCGGGCCCTTGTGACCTCTAGGCTGGAGTACTGCAATGTGCTCTACATGGGGCTGCCCTTGAAGAGTATTCGGCGACTTCAGCTAGTCCAGAATGCGGCCGCGCGAGCGATCGTGGGTGCACCTCGCTTCACCCACCTATCCTCCGCGAGCTGCACTGGCTACCTGTCGATCTCCGGGTACGCTTCAAGGTGCTACTTGTCACCCATAAAGCCCTTCATGGTAGTGGATCTGGGTACTTGAGAGACCGCCTACTGCCAATTACCTCCACGCGACCTATTAGATCTCATCGACTAGGCCTCCTCCGAGTTCCATCTGCTGGTCAATGCCGACTGGCAACCACGCAGAGGAGAGCCTTCTCGGTGGCAGCTCCGACCCTATGGAACGATCTCCCCGTGGAGATTCGTACCCTCACCACCCTCCAGACCTTCCGCACAGCCCTCAGAATCTGGCTATCCCGTCAGGCTTGGGGTTAAGACTGTAACCCGCCCGAATGGTATGAATGTTGTGTTTTAATTATGTATTGTCTTATATGTTAAAAGTTCATCTTCCTCCCCGCCCTTTTAAGTTGTGAGCCGCCCTGAGTCCCCCCAGGGAAAAGGGCGGCATATAAATAAACTTATCTATCTATCTATCTATCTATCTATCTATCTATCTATCTATCTATCTATCTATCTATTTTCATCATGCCTTCTGATGGATAGTTGGTGCTCATGGATGTGTTCTGCTAGTTAATGCTAGTTGACTCATGAATCAATTAGGGCATCTTTTGGAAACCTGAGACTGGACTTCTGCCTCTCTGTCCTACGTGGTGGCTGTTGCAGTCTTTTTATTGTATGTTGTGGATGATTCCTCTATTGTTCAAATAATGGAATATGGACTGCAAATATGCTTCTGTTACTGAGCACCCAAAGCTTAATCACATAGCAGCAGGGGGAGTGACCACTCCAACATCAAATCTGGGTTATAAGTACCCCATCCCCCTGCACTGGAACTTTAAGCAATTTCTGGGTACTTGAGAGACCGCCTGCTGCCAATTACCTCCCAAAGACCCATAAGATCACACAGAGCAGGCCTCCTCCGGGTTCCGTCTACCAGCCAATGTCATCTGGCTACTACCCGGGGGAGGGCCTTCTCTGTGGCGGCTCTGGCCCTTTGGAACGAGATTCGGACCCTCACCTCTCTCCAGGCCTTCCGAAAAGCCATTAAAACCTGGCTGTGTCGGCAGGCCTGAGGTCGATGAGTTCCCTTCCCCTCTCGAATCGTGTGGCTGTTGGTTGTTTTTAAAAAGGTTTTACTTCTTTTAAAAAACACAAATATTTCATCATTCGTCAATCATTAAAACATTGAAGTACAATTTTTTTTGTGTGCCCCTCCCTCCCTCCACCCCCCCAACCCCCCCTCCCCCCCGACTTCCCAGAACCCGTACACGGTATGGATTTTTAACTAACACAGTCTAAAATCTATTGAGAAAAAAGAAATAAAGAAATTAATGACATTCTACATTGACCTTAGCTTCTTCTTACTGAACTAACTTTAAACAGTTTAAATCATTTCTGATCTTAAGCATAGGCTAACTGGAATTTCTTGGTCCCGTATTTATTTTGTATATAGTCAATCCATTTTTTCCAGTCTCGTTTATATCTCTCATTTGAGTGATCTGTTGGTTGTTTTTAAATGTCCTGTATTTTTGTAGTTTTTGTGTTTCCTTGGGTTTGTGCGCCGCCCTGAGTCCCGCAGGGAATAGGGCGGCATATAAATAAAATGAAACTCGAAACTCGAAACTCTAACCAAATGGGCATATGTTGACCTGTATAACTAGCATCAAAAGGGATAACTTTACCTCCCAATGACCAATAAGATCTCACAGGTTGGGCCTCCTCCGGACAAGGCCGGCTGGCGGCCCCTTGGGGGAGGGCCTTCTCTGTAGCTGCGCCGACCCTGTGGAACAATCTACCCATAGAGATCTGGACCCTTACCACTCTCCCGGCCTTCTGAAAAGCCACCAAAACCTGGCTGTTCCGCCAGGCCTGGGGCTGTTGATTAATGTCCAGCCCCACTTACATAGAATGGAACGGTGTGTAATTTTAACAACTGTATTTTTATTCTTAAATTTTTTTTTAAAATCTTGCTCTGTAAGCCGCCCAGAGTCCCAAGGGATTGGGCGGCATACAAATTCTATTAAATTCTAAAATAACTTTAGGGGGAGAGGGACAAAACTGTTGGCATCCTGGACAAATGTTCAGATGGTGCAGTGGTGGGTTTCAAATTTTTTAGAACCTCTTCTGTAGGTGTGGCCTGCTTTGTGGGAGTGGCTTGCCAGCCATGTGACTGGGTGAGCGTGGCCAACTTGTAAAATCTGGCAAAACTCACTTAACAACGCTCTTGCTTAGCAACCAAAATGTTGGCTCAGGAACTCTGGCATTTGAAGCACGCAAGTCTTAAAGCTGTCAAGTTACAAGACCCTTGCACCCCTAAACCTTTAGAAAAAGAAACCCCAGGGATGTTCAAACTTGACAGCTTTAAGACTTGTGGACTTCAACTCCCAGAATTCCTCCTCTTGCTCTTCATCTTGATGATGTGCGGACAGACGGGGGGAGGGAGCTGGAACCGGTTGTAAACGGCACTGTAGATTTGTGGAACCTCTTCTATAGAAGAGGTTAGAACTGGCAGGAACCCATCCCTGAGATGGTGGTAACAATGTTAAAAAAGCCCAGCTTAGTGCTGGTGTTGTTGGGTGAACATAAATTGGCATGAGCAAAATTATGATGGGAGCTATTAGCAAGCATGATGTAGGAGAAGGGCAGGTGGAGTCAAGCAAGTCATCAGCTTAGACTCATCGTGTTTCCACCATTTGTCTAAGTGCAGCCCCCTTTTGAATACTGTTGACTCTTATCTAGTGCCATTTTAGTGTTGACCATAAATACTTATAAATAGGCATGATGGAATTAACCAGAATTTGATGTCCGGTCCCGATTCTTTGTGCCCAACAGTGTAGTGAAGTATATCAACCAACGAAACTGAATTGGCTTAGTCTTTGTGTCAGCCCAACAAGGTAGATCAGATGAGGAAATCAACGTCATATAGGTCAGGATTATTTTTACTGCAATAACATTAGTAACAGAATCTGGGAAGTCCAAGCTGCTGGCATTTCCTTGGTAGCGGCTCTTTCTTCTCTTCTTTAAGTCTTCTCCATTGGGAGAGCAGGGAAATACAGACCCTGGAACCACATGTATATAGGTAGTCCTCAATTTACAACAGTTCACTTAGTGACCTTCGAAGTTACAACAGCACTGAGCCCTTTTCACACTTACAACCATTGCAGCATCCTCAGTAGGGTCACGTGATCAAAATTCAGATGCTTGGCTCGTATTCACGACGGTTGCAATGTCATGCGGTCATGTGATCTGACAGGCAAAGTCAACGGGGAAACCAGATTCACTTAACAACTAGCTTAACAACTGCAGGGATTCCCTTAACAACCATGGCAAGAAAGGTCGTTGTCAACTCACAAAGCATCCCTCTTGAGTTGCCATAGGCATGTGGGGGGGGGGGGAAACTAGTGACGCAGCATGGCAACCACAACCAGAAGCACATTCCATGCACACCTTTCTCAAGGCTGTATCCCAGGTTACCTGCAACAGCCAGAGGGGCATGATCTCTACAGCCTGCGGAAGTGCTCTGTTGGAGAATGTGATTTATGACACACCCTCAGGGAAGGGGGAAAAACAAGGTCATAATTGGGTTGTAAATTTCATGGGGTCAGAGCTGGCTTCACTTGGGTACGTGCTGACATGTTGTCCTAATAAATAACTGGATTTCTTTTGAAGCTTTTGAGGCTCATCGTTTAATTAGGGCATCCATTGCAGCCCTGACAGCCGTACAATGGGGCAAAACTCACTTGACCAACATTTCATTTAGCAAGAGAATATTTGGGCTCAATTGTGGTTATAAGCGGAAGACTACCGGTACGGGATATTCATACTGAAAATTAAGCAGAATCCTTTGCCAAGTGTCAGACCCAAGTTGCAGCAGCTCACTGCAGGAGAAGAAGAAGAACCAATATAGTAACAGATCTGATTAATGATCTTTAAAACCTCATTAACTGACCAGTTAATTAAGCAAGGAACGTGGGATGCTGCTGCTGCTAATAACACCACTTAATTACGAGAATAATCAGTGCTATGAATAGTGGCCAACACTTGCATGTCGGCTGATTAAGGAGCCAAACTTCAAAGGATTGCCTAGGGTGGGTGGGAGGAAGAGGGCTTGATTAAAAATGATGATTTAAATGAAGAATGCAAGAGAGATGTCAGGGTTCCAAATAGCATCCAAAAGTAAATCAGAGTCGGAGGCAAAGTATTTCTCAAAGTTCCAATGTATTAAGAGAGTCATATTGGCACATCTGGGAAAACCCGAATCTGAATGCTTCTCTGTTTCCCCCACCCAGTTGAAAGTTCAAGGTCTTGCCCCCACACCCACAAGTCCATCCCATGGTCCAATCTCCCACTGCCGTGCTGGCAGTTCCACCGATCCAGTTCTGGTCAGGTGCAGAGATGCAAAGACAAAGGATGACCTTGGTTTTCTAGAAAGAATGTTGTTATGGCTACATAGCATCTAACTCCATACGATCCCCGCTCCCATTTCCCCACAATAGAAAAGGCATAGTAGAATAATAGAAAGTGTCGCAGGCCAAAGATCCAAAAGAAAATATGGCTGCTGGCCTGACAAGAGGGCTCTCCAGTTAAACAAGTTGCAAACTAATAATTCCCTCCGTTTTATTTATTTATCTGATTTTGGATTTGTTTTTGTTCCACCTTTGTCATTCTGAGTTATTCTGTTACTTGATTTATTTTCTTCACTGTGTTATTTTCCTCCTTTGTTATTATTTTACATATTGAGACTTTGAGAAAAATGCAGAGAAGAGCAACTAAGATGATTAAAGGCGTGGAATCTAAAACTTATGAAGACACAGTTGTGGAAATTGGTTATGTATTCTCTGGAGAAAAGAAGGATTAGGGGTGACATGATAGCAGTATTCCAGTATTTGGGGGGCTGCCCCAAAGAGGAGGGGGGGGTCAACTTATTTTCTAAAGCACTAGAAGGCATGACAAGAAAAGATGGATGGAAACTAATCTAAAAGTAAGGTTCTACATTTAGGCAACAGTTCCCGGAGAACCGGTAGCGGAAATTTTGAGTAGTTCAGAGAACCGGTAAATACCACCTCTGACTCGCCCCACCCCCATCTATTCTCTGCCTCCCGAGTCCAGTGGTGGGTTTCAAAAATTGTTCGAACCTACTCTGTGGGTGTGGCCTCCTTTGTGGGAGTGGCTTGCTGCCCATGTGACCGGATGGGAGTGGCTTGCCACCCATGTGACCGGATATGAAGATGCCGACGACACTTGTCAGAACCACCTTAAATCACCTCCCACACAGAGCACTGGCATGCATAAGAATAGGATGTAAACTTGTTTTTTAAAAGGCATCTTTGGTTTGCGTTAAAACAACTTCAACACACGCAATGTTCTGATTGCACCACAAACGCAGTAGTCATCCTTACCTTTCACAGAGGCACTGAGTTTTATAAATATGAGCATGATAGTGTAGAATAATCATATCCAAGGACCAGTGGTGGGTTTCAAAAAAATTTGGAACCTCTTCTGTAGGTGTGGCCTGCTTTCCGGGTCCACTGGTGGAACCTCTTCTAACCGGTTCAGTAGATTTGACTAACCGGTTCTACCAAATAGGTGCGAACTAGTAGGAACCCACCTCTGCTCGAGTCCCAGCTGATCAGGAGGGAATGGGGATTTTATAGTATGCTTCCCCTGCCACACCCACCAAACCACACCCACAGAACGGTAGTAAAAATAAAATTGAATTTCACCACTGATAACAATGGATAGTTAGAATTGCAGAAAAAAACAATTGCTCCCAGTCTGCTTTCCTTTGAGGATCTGTATACTGCACGAGCCAGAAAGAGGGCTGGGAACAGTGGTGGGTTCCTCCTGCTTTGGCCCTGTTCAGCCAAACCAGTAGTAGCGGAAGCGGGAGGCCACACCCACCTGCCAGGATACTTCTGTGCGCACGGGAGTGCGCCCAAACCGGTAGAAAAATTTGCAACCCACCACTGGCTGGGAATATATCTACAGACCCCTCAGTTCCTGGACATAAACTGTTTTAATTTCCCCCCCTCAATCGATGCTCTATAAACCAAAACAACTAGACCCAAAGACAGTCTTTTCCCCCATGCCATCATTTTGCTAAACAACTAATTCCCACAACACTGTCAAACTATCTAATGGAGCAGTAGCCTTCTCATCTTTTCTATTCCTTATTCCTTATCTTCTTACGACTATAACTCTGTTGCTTGTGCGTATCTTACGATTTATATTAATAGTTTTATTTAGCATCCTAATAAGATTTAGGTTGACTGCTTATTTAGTCTCCTAGGACTATCAGCGAGTGTTGTGTCTCGTGATTTATGCTGAATGTATTTTATGATGACTGTGATCATAATTTATTACTTGTTGCTTGTATGCCCACTGAGAGCTTCTGCACAGGTGGCAAATTCCTTGTGTGTCCAATCACATTTAAGATTAAGATTAAGATTTAGTTTATTTGTATGCCGCCCTTCTCCGGGAGGGACTCAGGGCGGCGAACAACTCAAAAGGGGAAAAGGGGATACAAACACAATACACGTAATTAAAACACACAAGAGTCATACAGCCATACAAGTCGAGAGGGGAGGGGAACTCATCAACCCCAGGCCTGCCGGCACAGCCAGGTTTTGACGGCTTTCCGAAAGGCCCATAACGAATGCTGTTCTATTCTATATGGACTTCTTTTGCTCCCACCACCATAGATAGCTCTAATATTCAGCCCAAATTATATTTAATGGAGTTGCATCCCATTATTCTTTCTTTTGCTAGTAATTTCAACTAAGAACAGTACCATTTTCTTTTCTGTGTGAAGCTCTTTAGGTATTTGTAGCTTGCTTGTGTTTCTCGCCTTTGTTTTCATCTTTGTGTTCTGACCTAGGCTTCCCAAGAGCATGAAGCAAACTAGTAGGGTGGAGTCTGGGCAACTGAATTGAGTTGAGTGGCCAGATGCTCTTCCTGTTGCAAATGCAGAGTTTTGTTCAGCAGATATATTCTCATTGTGGCCAGAGAGAGAAATAGCTTTCTCTACCTAGGTTTGAACTCACAGCCTCCCGATTGTGAGGCGGCAGCTCCACCTCTAGGCCACAGCGCCACTCATTTGCAAATTCAGTTCAGTGTTGTCCATATCGTAAAGGGCTGGTCAAATCCAGGTGGTTTTTCCAAGATGCAGGGATAGTTTCAACATCGTGGGGGGCCAGCATTGTTTCCATCTCTTCCACCTCTTGACAAACTTGAACATTGGGCACTATCTAATGAAATGAAATTCAATGGTGAAAAGAGTAAGGTCCTACATTTAGGCAACAAAAACGAAATGCACAGGAACAGTTTAGGTGGTACCTGGCTCAATAGTAGTAACTGTGAAAGGGATCTTGGAGTCCTAGTGGACAACCATTTAAATATGAGCCAGCAGTTTGCAGCAGCTGCCAAAAAAGCCAACACAGTTCTAGGCTGCATCAACAGAGGGATAGAATCAAGATCATGTGAAGCGTTAATGCCACTTTGTAATGCCTTGGTAAGGCCACACCTAGAATACTGCATTCAGTTTTGGTCACCACAATGTAGAAAAGATGTGGAGACTCTGGAAAGAGTGCAGAGAAGAGCAACAAAGATGATTAAGGGACGGGAGACTAAAACATATGAAGAACGGTTGCAGGAACTGGGTATGTCCAGTTTAATGAAAAGAAGGACCAGTGGGAGACATGATAGCAGTCTTCCAATATCTCAGTGGTTGCCACAAAGAAGAGGAAGTCAAACTATTCTCCAGGGCACCTGAGGGTAGAGCAAGAAGCAATGGGTGGAAACTAATCAAGGAGAGAAGCAACTTAGAATTGAGGAGAATTTTCCTGACAGTTAGAACAATTAATCAGTGGAACAGAAGTTGCCTCCAGAAGTTGTGAATGCCCCAACATTGGAAGTCTTTAAGAAGATGTTGGATAGCCATTTGTCTGAAATGGTATAGGGTTTCCTGCCTAGGCAGGGGGTTGAACTAGAAGACCTCCAAGGTCCCTTCCAACTCTGCTATTGTATTGTATTGTATTGAGTGTCAAAATCATTTTTCACAACTGCTTAATAAGTAGAGATGTCTGGGTGTCAGCCTGTTTCACTTCAAGCAGGCGATGTGGCTTAGTATTGGCAGCTGGGAGTTATCAATAATCTTCTTTGTCTTACTTCTGAAGGTGCACAAGAGTTGCACAAAGCAGGAGAACTGTTCAGCTTAAAAATAAACCTGAAGAAGGTTATGTTTAATAAATTCACCCAAGGAAGAAAAAATAAATGTATCTGGAGAACAATGAGACATAGTAGACCACGACATATACTTTATGAGAGGAACGCAGTGGCTCAGTGGCTAAGTCGCTGAGCTTGTTGATCAGAAAGGTCAGCAGTTTGGTGGTTCGAATCCCTAGTGCAAAGTAACGAAGTGAGCTCCTGTTACTTGTCCCAGCTTCTGCCAACCTAGCAGTTCAAAAGTACATAAAATGCAAGTAGAAAAATAGGGACCACCTTTGGTGGGAAGGTAACAGCGTTCCATGAACCTTTGGTGTTTAGTCATGCCGGCCACATGACCACAGACAGCGCTGGCTCTTCAGCTTTGAAATGGAGATGAGCATTAAGATGAGCCCTTAAGAGTCAGGAATGACTAGCACATATGTGCGAGGGGAACCTTTACCTTTACATATATTTTGGCCAAGTGATACAACAAAGGAAATTGAAGGGTGTGTTAAATGTGGTTGGCAGGCAGTTGGCAAGCTAAGGAGAATTTTCAAGAACAACCTCCCTCTAGGCCTGGAAAAAAAGTGTTCAATCCGTGTGTGCTACCTGCTTTAACATATGCTGGCAAAACGTGGACACTAACCTCACAATTGAGACAAAAGCTATGAGCAATGCAAAGAGTCATGGAAAGTTACATGTTTGGCATTACAAGCAGGAGTGTTATTCACTTACTTTCCCTCTGGTTCTCAAACATGAGTGCTTGCTCGCATACTCACTTCACTCACACACACCACGTCCATGAATGCACTCAGCCTTCCATGCATGCGCTTTGGCTAAAAAAAGTGCTTAAATGGGACGCCATAGAGCCGGGGTGGGTGGGCGTGGCCAGCTGCGATTCCCACTACCGGTTTGGGCGAACCGATCCGAACCGGCAGAATACCATCTCTGATCACAAGACAAGAAAAACCTGCACGTGGGTTAGAGAACAAACATAAATAGGGAAAGGGAGAGAGGGAAAGGTAGAGGGTGAGGAAGAGAGGGAAAAGGAGAGGGAGAAGAAGAGGGAGAGAGGGAAAGGGAAATGGGAGAAAGGGAAGGAGAGAGGGAGAATGTGAGAGGGAAGAGAGGGAGAGTGGGAAAGGGAGAAGGAAAGGGAGAAGGAAAGGGAAAGGGATAGAGGGAAAAGGAGAGATGGAAAAGGGATAGAGGGAAAAGGAGAGAGGGAAAGGGAGAAGGGAGAGAGGGAGAAAGGGAGAGAGAAAAGAGAGGAAAAGGGGAGGGGGGAAGAGGGAAAGGGAGAAGGAAAGGGAAAGAGGGAAAGGGAGAAGAAGAGTGAGAGGGGGAAAGGGAGAGGAAGAGAGGGAAATGGAGAGGAAGAGAGGGAAAAGGAGAGGGAGAAGAAGAGGGAGAGAGGGAAAGGGAAAGGGAAAAGGGAGAAAGGGAAGGAGAGAGGGATAAAGTGAGAGGGAAGATAGGGAGAGGGAGAGATGGAAAGGGAGAATGAAAAGGAGAAGGAAAGGGAAAGGGAGAGCAATAGAGGGAAAAGGAGAGAGGGAAAGGGAGAAGGGAGAGAGGGAGAGGGAGAAAGGGAGAGGGAAAAGAGAGGAAAAAGAGAGGGGGGAAAGAGGGAAAGGGAGAAGAAGAGAGAGGGAAAGGGAGAGGAAGAGAGGGAAAGGGAGAGGAAGAGAGGGAAAGAGAGGAAGAGAGGGAAAGAAGAGGGAGAAGAAGAGGGAGAGAGGGAAAGGGAGAAGGAAAGGGAGAAGGAAAGGGAGAGGGATAGAGGGAAAAGGAGAGAGGGAAAGTGAGAAGGGAAAGGAAAAGGGAGAAAGGGAAAGGAGAAAGGGAGAGGGAAAAGAGAGGAAAAAGGGAGGGGGAAAGAGGGAAAGCGAGAGGGAAAGAGGGAAAGGGAGAAGAAGAGTGAGAGAGGGAAAGGGAGACGAAGAGAGGGGAAGGAAGAAAGGGAGAGGGAGAAGGGAGAAAGAGAGAGGCAAAAGGAGAGGGACAGAGGGAAAGGGGAGGTAAAGGGATCAAGGGAGAAGGAGAGGGGGGGACAGAAAGAGAGAGACTCCAGAAAGCTTGTATTGCAGCCAAGAAAACTACCTGGAGATCATCATGGAGACCTTCACCAAGAGTTCTGCTTGAGTCAAAGGAGACTTTCAACTTTAATGCTGATTCTCTGTGAAAAGAAACGATAACTTGATAACTTAAGCACACCAGATGTGCACACAGTTGAACAGATTCCTATAGCGGTGAACAACGGAGGTTAGCCAAACTTTGTTTAGCCGCGTGGATAATGGACGCATTTAGTTTAAATTCCCAGTCTCCTTAAATTGTGGGTGCGCTGAACTGAAATAGAAACCTGAACTGTCAGGGAGTGACTTCATCTCAGCACTTAAACTTTATCAAACTAAATGTTTTACCCTTCGGGGCAAGAATAGATCACGCAGTGGAAGGGAAAATGCAAAGCTCGAGAGAGTTTGGGTCAACTGCATCTGGGAAGCCTTCTCTGGCTCCTCCTTGACCCCCAGAAACATGAATCCCCAAACAGTTTTTGAAGCTCTGAGCCCTGAGGGGATGTGGCAGCGAGAGAACATGGAGGCTAATAAGAATCTATTCCGATGAAAAAAGCAAAGTCAGTGAACTTTCACTAATGGAAAGCTCCTTGTTTCTTTTCTTTTCTTCCTTTTGGAGGAAAAAAAGAAATAAATAATACATTGGTGGGATTCACTTCCCTTCCCAACCGGTTTGCAAATGGGAGCGTGCGTACACATGCGTACTGCCTTCTGCGTATGCGCAGTGCTCATGCATTTCGTCAATACGGATGGGTGGAGCTGTACCCATTCTCCCCAAACCGGAGAGGACCATCTAAATACAACCTCTGAAGTAATAAAGATTAGGCAGGAAATCCTACACCACTTCAGACAAATGGTTATCCAACATCTTCTTAAAAACCTCCAGTGTTGGAGCATTCACAACTTCTGGAGGCAACTTCTGTTCCACTGATTCATTGTTCTGACTGTCAGGAAGTTTCTCTTTAATTCCAGGTTGCTTCTTTCCTTGATTAGTTTCCACCTATTGTTTCTTGTTTTGCTTTGGAAAACAAGTGCTTTGGAAAATAAGTTGACCCACTCTTCTTTGTGGCAGCCCCTCAAATGCCGGAATATTGCTAACATCTCACTCCTAGTCCATATTTCCATTGCACTAGACATACCCAATTCTAGCAACCGTTCTTCATACAAGTGGTGGTCCATTAGGACTCCAAGATCCCTTTCATAGTTACTCCTGTTGAGCCAGGTACCAACTATTCTGTACTTATACATTTGGTTTTTCCTGCTGAAGTGCAGGACCTTACTTTTCTCACCACCACACCCAGAGATTAGTCGAAAGTCATGGAGTAGACTTTTCTTGTTGACAGATTTTGAGTTTTGGAACCTTCTAGATCCAAAGGCTAACCTTACTTTGTTCACACTTTTTTGTTTCTGAAAATATTTCTGAGCTCTTCATATTGATAACAAGGATGTTCACAGGGAAGAGTCAACAAAGTCAATTTGCCAGCTGCAACAGTCAATTCGAGCTGTAATCTATCTATATAAAAGCAAAATACCACTCATGCATCATCACGACATCTCCAGAACCGTAAAGCCTACAAACTTGAAATTTGCCATGTATGTTCCTCTTGGCTTCCAGGTGTTTGCTAAGAAAGGATTTTTTGAAATGACTATCAGATCATTAGTATTTCTTATATTATTATTATTATTATTATTATTATTATTATTATTATTATTATTATTAACATGCTCTTATGCTAAGGAGTTAGACGTTCTACTCCCCCTCCCCACATGAAAAGAATTCTGTTCCAACTGCCACTTGGGCATGGGCATGGCCAGTATGTGACTCATCCGGCTTGAGAGCTGTAAGTTTAGACATTCTACTCCCCCTCCCCACATGAAAATAATTCTGTTCCAACTGCCACTTGGGCATGGGCATGGCCAGTATGTGACTCATCCGGCTTGAGAGCTGTAAGTTTAGACATTCTACTCCCCGTCCCCACCTGAAAAATGCTCTGATGCTAAGCAGTTAAACTGAGGGAGAGAAGGGGATAAGATAGGAGAGGCTTCTGTGCGGCAAGACTGAGGGAGAGAAGCTGGGAGGAGAAGCCGATCATAACTACTCATTAATTTTCAAGCTGTTAAGTGTCTATTTATCAAGCCTGATTATATAGTTTTGTAGCGGAGCATGGGTATCCAGCTAGTGTTTTATGTGTGATACATGACCATGTCCTCTGCATGGATCTCCTGGTGGGCTACCATAAAATTATAAGACAAAATTATAAAGTAGATTGGGGGGAGGGAAGTAACAAAATGCATAGGAGTTACTGTGGTTGATCCCCCCCCCAACTACACTGAACGAAGAGCAAGATCTGGAAAGGACATTCTGTATTTATGGATTTTGTGTTCCCCAGAATGTGAACTGAAGCTTGTCAACATCCTCGCAGGCAAAAGATTTGGAAGGGTTTTGTGTGTGTGTGTTGTTGGTTGCCTTGACTGTAAGTCATAACTTAACAAATAAGAAATGCAGAAGCATAACTTCCTCTACATTTGCAAATCAATATGCTGTCATAAAATGCCAAAAGACCTCAGGCATTGGAGGAAAAGAAAATGCACCGAACAGTCAATTATCTTTAAAACAGTCACTGATTCTTCCTATAAAGGCCCAGGAAATTCTCTGCAGAGTGTTTTCTGCCCCTTAAGCAGTGGGTGTCAAGTCGAGCGGGGAGAAAATGCTAAATTTTGCTTAGCGAAAAAGATCTTTTGAGAAATGTTGGCTCGGATTTGGCCTTTTTTTCTTCTTCTTCCTATAAATGGGCTTTGGGGATAATTATTATTTCTTATTTGTCTAGCACATCTATATCCCACAAGAGGTGCCTT
Source organism: Thamnophis elegans (assembly GCF_009769535.1). NCBI lineage: Eukaryota > Metazoa > Chordata > Lepidosauria > Squamata > Natricidae > Thamnophis > Thamnophis elegans. The sequence goes on along the minus strand of NC_045548.1, from coordinate 75,403,850 downwards.
CCTATTTTAAGACACTAAAAGCAAGTGACTCTTGCACAAAACATATCCGTGTTGTTTTGATCAGAGCCAAAGACCCTTTGGGAACTGATGGCAGAAAGAAATTGGTTTGGTTGCTCAGCTGGTCATTTGGGGTGAAGATCTGACCCAGAATTCTCGATAATCCATTTAGGAAGTGACACCTCACCTCGAGAAACCAAACTTTCTCAAATCAGAATGTCCCAAGTCCATTATGAGCTGGACTCAAACTAGTGTGTGGTCCATTTGAATCATTGATTAGCAATGTAGTATCACCGTTTCTTTCCCTTTCCCTGATACATACATGAAAACCCGTTGAAAAAACTCCAGCTAGGCAGAGAGGTGGGGGTCAAGCAGGGAGCTAGCCTTGAGTCCTCGTGCAGCTGCCTGAACCTCCCTAAAACTCATGGAACCGTATCTGGTTATTCCCAAGGGAATGCTAAGACAACTCTTGTAATCTAGGCAGAACACAATAACGTTGTTGTCTAGGACCTTTCGCAAGTGGGTCTGTCCAGTTTGCTTGTGTCTGACAAAATCTGCAATATAGTGATGGGGGAATCATTACCAGTCAAACACCAAGGTTAATAGATGTCCATGTGTGGTATTTAGAAATAAAACTTTCCTCCTCCTCCACCACCACCACCTCCTCCTCCTCCTCCTCCTCCTCCTCCTCCTCCTCCTCTTCCTTCTCCTTCTTCCTCCTCCTCCTTCCTCCTCTTTCTTCTCCTCCTTTTCCTCCTCACTCCTCCTCTTCTTCTACCTCCTCCTCCTTCCTCCTCCTATTCCGCCTCCTCCTCTTCTTGTTTTCTCCTCCTCTTCCTCCTCCTCCTCCTCTTCTCCTCCTCCTCCTCCTCTTTCCTCCTCCTCACTCCTCTTTCTCCTCTTCCTCTTCTCCTTTTCCTCTTCCTCTTTCCTCCTTCTCCTCCTTACTCCTCTTTCTCCTCCTCCTCCTTTTCCTCCTCCTCCCTCCTCCTCCTCTTCTTCTTCCTCTTCCTCCTCCTTCCTCCTCCTCCTATTCCTCCTCCTCCTCCTTTTCCTCCACCTCCTCCCTCCTCCTCCTCTTCTTCTTCTTCCTCCTCCTCCTTTTCTTCCTCCTCTTCCTTCCTCCTCCTCCTCTTCTTCTTCTTCCTCCTCCTTCTTCCTCCTCCTTCTCCTTCCTCCTCTTTCTCCTCCTCCTCCTCCTTTTCCTCCTCCTCCTCCTCTTCTTCCTTTTCCTTCTTCCTCTTCCTCCTCCTCCCCTCCTCCGACACTTCAACAACCTCGAGAGTTGGGCTGAAAGAGAGTGCTTTGCCCTAAGTCACCCAGTAAGCTGTCATGGCAAAGAGTGGTCTTGAACCTAATTCTTTCCTATCCTAGTCGAAATGCTTCACTACCATACCACACTGGATCCTTCTGATGTCAAAAAATGGAAGATGTGAATGTGGAAGACTCAAATTAAGAAGAAAAATAGATAGGGTAAATGGAAATGAAGGTTCCGGAACCTTCTGCCAAAGAAACAAGATTGGGTGACATTTGGCCAGTTTCCATGAACCCTGGGAAATATGGGAGAGATGGATTTCAACAGCAGCTCCATTCTTGATATAAGCTTGGAGTATTTTCATGCTTTTGTTTGAAAGCATGGTGATTATCAGGGAGAAGATTCAAATCGTGGCACGACAAAACCGCGCTTGACTAAAGCGTGCCCGATTAAACCGCGTCGCTGACGTCATCAGCAGGGCAACAACAGCGAGCGCGGAGAAAGAAGGGCGCTTTAAATAGCACTTTGAAAGCAAGCCGATTCAAGTTAAGGTAAGGGTTAGGTTTAGGGTTAGGTTTAGGGTTAGGTTTAGGGTTAGGTTTAGGGTTAGGTTAAGGGTTAGGGTTAGGGTTAGGGTTAGGTTAAGGGTTAGGGTTAGGGTTAGGTTTAGGGTTAGGTTAAGGGTTAGGATTAGGTTTAGGGTTAGGTTTAGGGTTAGGTTTAGGGTTAGGTTTAGGGTTAGGTTAAGGGTTAGGGTTAGGGTTAGGGTTAGGTTAAGGGTTAGGGTTAGGTTTAGGGTTAGGTTAAGGGTTAGGATTAGGTTTAGGGTTAGGTTAAGGGTTAGGTTTAGGGTTAGGTTTAGGATTAGGTTTAGGGGGGTTAGGTTTAGGTTTAGGGGTTAATTTTAGGTTTAGCGTTTACAGCGTGCTTTTTTCTCCGCACTGTTGTCGCGCTGTGATGACGTCAGCTACGCGGTTTCGTTGAGCGCCCTTTAGTTGAACGCGGTTTTGTGGTGGAACCGATTCAAATGAAAATGGAAAGTATTAGTGTTGCCAGGGCTAGGACAATTGAAAGCCTCTAGTCACACTGAGCATAGGTTTTCCTTTCTTGCTTGTTAAGTGCAGTCTATGTTTTCCCTGATGTCCTCAGGAAGACAAATGGGACTTTCTGAGCCAAGATTATCCTTTCCTAATGCATTGAATCTTTTTGATATTGGAGGGATTTCCTTCTGGACGAGCCTCTGAATTCAGAAAAAAAGATTGTCTCATAGCAGGTGTTGAAGTATTATTAGCAGATTCATAGCTGAGCTGGCAGCTAAGGATAATTTGGGACTAATAGTGAATGAATGCAGTAATCTAAGGTGGCCATTACCACTCCAGAAAAGACAGAGGTCATGACTATAATTGCTTAAATAATAGGGAGTAGACACCAGCCAGAGCATAGAACAACTCAAAGAAGCAGTGCAGGATCGGATGATGTGGAGAGGCCTGGCCGGGGTGGGATTGAGCTGGTTCAGATCAGTTCGGGCAAACCAACTGCTAATTTTACTTCTGGTTTGCTGAACCGGTAGATGCCAGGTAAGTGCAGGGAGACTCTGGGAGGGCAAAAAACAGGCCTCCCAGAAGTTCTGGAAGTCCAGAAACAGGCACATTTTTGGGGAGACTGTTTTTGCCCTCCTGGAGGTTCAAGGAAAACCTCCGGAGCCTGAGAAGGGTGAAAAATGGGCCTCCTGGAAGTTCTGAAAGCAGGCCTCCTGGAAGTCTGAAAACAGGCCCAGTTCCAGACTCTGGAGCTCTTCTGGAGCCCAGGGGAGGACATTTGCACCCTCCTGGAAGCTCGAAGAAAGCCTCCAGAGGGAAGGAAGGAGGGAAGGAACAGGGAAGGAAGGAGGGAAGGAAGAAGAGAAGGAGAGAAGAAAGGAGGGAAGGAAGGAGGGAATGTAGGAGAGAAGGAAGGAGGAAAGGAAGGGGGAAAGGAAGGAGAGAAGGAGAAAAGAAGGGAGGGAAGGAAGGAGGGAAGGAAGGAAGGAGAGAAGGAGGGAAGGGGAAGGAGGGAGGGAAGGAAGGAGGGAAGGAAGGGGAGTAGGAGAGAAGAAACGAGGGAAGGAAAGAGGGAGGGAGGGAAGAAGAAGTAGGACCATTGTAAGATAAGATGGATCTATGGGATGTTAAGAAAGCAATCTTCAAGTATATTGTTAACAGTAGGGAAAAATTGTTATAAATACATATTATTAATAACAGTTATGAGATCATATAATTGTGAATGTATATATGAAATTGATAAAATAAATTAAAAAAAAAAAAAGAAAGCCTCCAGAGCCTGGGGAGGATGAAAAACGGGAGTTCCAGAAATTCTGGAAAGCCAAAAATGGGACTATTTCCGGCTTCCAGAGGGCCTCCAGAGCCTTTTCTTCTCTTCTCTTCTGCTCTGCTCTATTTTCTATTCATATAGATAGATCTTCTTCGGGATGACCTCTGTCCAACCTGGCTCTCCAGGTCTTCCAAAAGTGTACTCATCGTTTCTGTAATCTAACCCACTCTCTTTCGCTGCCAGTTGTCTTTCCCTTTCCTTCCAGCACTATGGACCTCTCTAGGGAGCTGGGCTTTTGCATAACATGTCCAAAATATGATAATTAGAGCCTGTTCATTTGAGCCGGCCTGAAGTGTCTCTGGATCGATTCATTTTGCTATCCGTTTGTGTGTTTTAATGGCTATGCATGGCATTCTCAGGGGCCTTATCTAACAGCAAAGTTCAAAAGCATCAATACTCTTTGTATCCTATTTCTTCAAAGTCCAACTTTCCCTTTATAGAACATCACTGAGAAAGGCACTGTCTTCTTGATTTTGATCTTTGTAAGCGTAGACACATCCTGGCATCTGAGTATCTTTTCCAAAGCTGTCATTGCTATCCTACCGAGTGCTAGTCTGCAGTGTATTTCTTAACTAAAGGTTCATTTATTGTTGATAGTCACTCAAAGTGCCGACCACCTCAACATCTCTATTGTAATTCTATGGTTGGTTGTAATACGTGAAAAGAACGACTAGGGATGACATGACAGCAGTTCCAATATCTCAGGGGCTGCCTCCAATGAAGAGAGAGTCAAGCTATTCTTCAAAGCACCTGAAGACAGGACAAGAAGGAATAGGTGGAAACTACTGTATTTTTCGGCGTGTAAGACGCACTGGAGTATAAGATGCACCAAGGTTTTGAAGAGGGAAATTTTTAAAAAAGTAGGTAGGTAGATAGAGGGAAAGAGAGGGAGAGAAAGAGAGAGAAATACAGTAGGTAGGTAGGGAGAGACAGTAGTTAGGTAGGTAGGTAGATAAAGAGAAATAGAGATAGAGAAATACAGTAGGTAGGTAGGGGGAGAGAGAGGGTGTAGGTAGGTATGTAGTGGGATAGAGAGAGAAAAATAGAAATAGAGAGAGAAATACAGTAGATAGGTAAGGAGGGAGAGAGAGAGTAGGTAGGTTGGTAGGCAGAGGGATAGAGAGAGAGAAATATATATATATAGAGTAGGTAGGTATGTAGGTAGATAGAGTGGGGGAGAGAGAAATACAGTAGATAGGTAGGGAGAGGGAGGGAGGGAGGGAGGGAGAGAGAGAGAGAGAGAGAGAGAGAGAGAGGGAGTAGTTAGGTAGTTAGGTAGTTAGATAGATATTTCCAGGTATATTTATCCATGTGCTGGAGAAGGAAATCGCTGACAATCTGCAGCACCTAAGACTTTATTTCTGCTGCCACAGCACTTGATCAATCTAATCCTCACCAATCAATCAGTTAAAGAGTTTTCCGAAAGGGGGGAAAAAAGCTTTTGCACTCTGCAAGCCTCCCAAAAATGGCCCGTTTTTCTTGAAAACTGGCTCCCCCCCTTTTAAAAAAAGGCATGAATAGTCTTGGAGAGGCTTGCAGAGTGCCCTGGAGGGGTGGGTGGGGAGAAACGAGCAAAAAAATGGCTCATTTTTTGCAAAAACGGGCCCATTTTTTGACAATGCTTTTTTTTTTTTTGCATGAATAGCCTTATGGGGGCTTATAGAGTGCTGCTGGGGCTTTGGGCCAAAAATGGCCCAAAAAATGCCTTGAAAAATGCTCCGGAAAATACCCTGGAAAATGCCCCCAAAACAGTCAAAAAGAGGAGGCCTTTTTCTGGGCTGTTTTTCGGGCCATATACAGATTGAGCACATGTGCAGAAGGCTGGATGAATGCACAGAAGGTGCGTGTGCGAAGGAAATGTGCACGCGCATGGCGAACCAGTGGTAAAAATAAGTGAAACCCACTGCTGGAATATACGTATCCCAGGATAACGTTGCTGGAGACCATGATGTTCATGGAGTTTCTCTCCAGCCCCTAGACAGAATCTCCCAGCATGAGTCCAAAAGCTCAGAAGACAAAATCTCTGATCCCGGTGACCAATCCAGATTTAGGTCCTGCAAGTACCTCTAATGACTATCAATGAATGTCCAATTGGGGATCCTTTCGAATGTTATAGACCGAAGCTGCCATAATCTCTGATGATTAGCCATGCAGGTGAGGTTGTTGCTTGAGACATTAAAAAGGAAATATTTACGCTGAGGTTGAAATGAAATAAATAAATAAATAAATAAAACGTAGATTGATTGATTGATTGATTGATTGATTGATTGATTGATTACATTTGTATGTCGCCCTTTTCCCCGAAGGGGACTCAGGGCAGCTCACAATTCAATCAGGGAAGGGGGTACAGACAAGGGAATAAAAAAGATGAGACATAACAATACAAAATTTTAAAAACACACAACAACCATACCATTCGAGAAGGGGGGCAAAAACTCTTTAGCCCCAGGCCTGTCGGAACAGCCAGGTTTTAAGGGCTTTGCGGAAGGCCTGGAGGGTGGTGAGGGTTCGAATCTCCACGGGGAGCTCGTTCCAGAGGGTCAGAGCAGACACAGAGAAGGCTCTCCTCTGGGTAGTCGCCAGCCGGCATTGGCCGGCGGATGGAATTCGGAGGAGGCCTAATCTGTGGGATCTGATCGGTCTCTTGGAGGTAATTGGCAGTAGGTGGTCTCTCAAGTACCCAGGTCCAATACCATGAAGGGCTTTATAAGTGACGACTAGCGCCTATTTCTTCTCTTTGGTTGTCTTCTTCACCTTGGATCATTTTGCTTTTCTCACCCTTGAAAATCTTGCCCTCATTTGCTCACACCTCCACCAAGTCCTGCCTGGATCTGGTGATTCACTCAGTTTTTGCTGAGGATGAGACGTTGCTAAATTTGGTGTGGGTGATGTCATGGCAAGCTTGTATACCAAAACAGATGCCTCACCCCAGGACTGAAGATCAGCACAAGGTCAAAGGAAGCAAAAGAGAGACAGAGAAGTGACTTTGAGAAGCAGCTCCGCTCTCAAGGAGGCAAAAGGTGTTAAAACATTTCATGCCTTTGCATGAAAATTTTCAGATTTCATTCCTTTTTTTTTTCTAAAAAAAAGAGATCAATGTTTTGTTTTTTGGGATGTATCCAACCTTAAGGCAAAGTGTGGAAAAAACATTCCATTCCTTGGGAAAGATTGCAATTATTTCTACTTAAAGGACTCCTTGATGATCCTGTGTGCATGTCATCAATTTTGGCGTGTGTGGAAAAAAAACAGCCCGTTTTGGTTCCAGAGGAACTGTGTTAGGAGTGAAGATGCACACTTTTGTGACTGTAGGAGAAGAAGAGTGCCTTCAGGGAGCAGAAATTTGAATGGACAGTGTGCTACCTGAATGTGCAGGAAGTACAAGGCTTGTCGTTGTTGTTGGCTGCGAAGTCATGTCTGGCCCATCGCAACCCCATAGACAACGTTCCTCCAGGCCTTCCTGTCCTCTACCATCCTCTGCAGTCCATTTAAGCTCACGCCGACTGCTTCAATGACTCCACCCAGCCATCTCGTTATCTCACAGGCAAACTCAGAATTGTGTGTGTTCCAGGATTTGTGTTCAGATACCTTTGTTTCCACGAATTCCAATTCCTTTATGACTTTATTTTGGGGACGTGCCTCCTAATGGTCTCAGTGACTTTACTTTATTTATTTATTTATTTACTTACTTACTTACTTACTTACTTACTTACTTACTTACTTATTTGTCTTGTATGCCGCCCACTCCTGGAGGACTCCGGGCGGCTCACAAAAGACAAGGGAAAGGGGGAAAACGAGACAAAGACAACATATTAAAAACAAAACTAACATTCACAATTTCCGTGGAGGTAAATGCTTCTCAGCCCCCCCCCCCCCCCAGCCTGCTGGAACAGCCAGGACTTGGTGGCTTTGCAGAAGGCCGGGAGGGTAGTAAGGGTCCGGATCTCAACAGGGAGCTCGTTCCAGAGGGCCGGAGCTGCAACAGAGAAGGCTCTCCCCCGGGGAGTCGCCAGCCGACATTGGCTGGCAGATGGGATCTGGAGGAGACTAACCTACTTCTGACTTATGTATTCAAAATTTATCATTTCAGCGCTAACTGAAGTCTTGTGTGGTTTATGCCCATGATGCTGAACCTTTGGCATGCATACCTCTGGTGGGCACGTGGACCCATCTCTGCGGGCATGCAAGCCGTTGCGCTATCTCAGCTCCAGCGTGCATGTGCATGTTGGCCAGCTGATTTTCAGTCTCTTCCGAGGGCCGGGCTGTTTTCACCCTCCCTAGGCTACAGGAGATCTTCCGGAGCCTGGGGAGGGTGAAGACAACCTCCCCCGGCCGTACGGAGGCCCTCTGGAAGCCGGAAATGATCCATTTCCGAACTTCCGGTAGGCCCATATTTTGCCTTCCTCTGGCTCTGGAGGCTTTCCTGGAGCCAGAGGAGGGCAAATACAGCCTCCCCCAGCCCCCTTGAGGAAATACCAAGCTTGACTTGGTGGTGAGAAGTGCACCGGCAATGCAGCGCATGTGTGGAGGGGGGTTGTGCATGCTTTGCATTATGGCTGCTGGCACACTATTGCATGCGCATACTCGTGCATGCCTGGTAGGCCCATTTTTCTCCCTCCCCAAGCTCTGGAGGCTTTCCTGGAGTCTGGGAAGGGCGAAAATGCCCCTCCCGCCAGCCCCCTGGAAGCCCTCTGGAGGCTGGAAGTGGTCTGTTTCAGAACTTCCGGTAGGCCTGGTAGGCCCATTTTTCTCCCTCCCCAGGCTCTGGAGGCTTTGCTGGAGTCTGGGGAGGGTAAAAACGGCTTTCCCTTGGCCCCCTGGAGGAAATACCAAGCTCATCTTATCTGCAGTTCAGCGGTTCTAATCTCACCGGCTCAAGGTTGACTCAGCCTTCCATCCTTCCGAGGTGGGTGAAATGAGGACCCGGATTGTTAGGGGAGATATGCTGACTCTGTAAACCGCTTAGAGAGGGCCGAAAGCCCTATGAAACGGTATATAAGTCTAACTGCTATTGCTATTGCTATCTTGGTGGTGAGCACTGCACCGGCAGTGTGGTACATGTGGGGGGGGGAGGGTTGTGCATACATGCACATGTGGAGCACGCTTTGCAATGTGGGTGCTGGCAGGCACACATGCGCTATTGAGTGTGCATGCTCAAGTTTTTGGCACCCAACAATAAAAAGGTTAGCCATCACTGGATTATGCTCTCTCAAGCTATTGGAGCCCAGATCCCACCCATCAGATCTGTGTCTGAGATCCCACCCCACCCCTTAGAATTCTATTGGAGACACAGTTTGGATATTTATCAACACTAAATGCCTTATTCGATTCTATTGTAATGGGGCATTTGGCAATGCAAGCTACAAGAAGGTTATCCTTTCCCTTGTTTTTAATGAAATTGATCATTAAATCATAAGATTGATGCTTTTCTTTTAATCTCCTTAAAAGGAAGACAAGGCTGCTGTTCTCTGACTGCAGCTCTCAAAGCTGCTAGGGCAAGGAGATGATGCGGTAGAGTTTGTTTTCCTTCTATCATTATCATTAATACAATACAATACAAGAGCAGAGTTGGAAGGGACCTTGGAGGTCTTCTAGTCCAACCCACTCCCTAGGCAGGAAACCCTATTCCGTTCCAGACAAATGGCTATCCAGCATCTTCTTAAAGATTTCCAGTGTTGGGGCATTCACAACTTCTGGAGGCAACTTCTGTTCCACTGATTAATTGTTCTAACTGTCAGGAAATTCCTCCTCAGTTCTAAGTTGCTTCTCTCCTTGATTAGTTTCCACCCACTGCTTCTTGCTCTACCCTCAGGTGCCCTGGAGAATAGTTTGACTTCCTCTTCTTTGTGGCAACCACTGAGATATTGGAACACTGCTATCAAGTCTCCCCTGGTCCTTCTTTTCATTAAACTAGACATACCCAGTTCCTGCAACCGTTCTTCATATGTTTTAGCCTCCACTCCTCTAATCATCTTTGTTGCTCTTCTCTGCACTCTTTCCAGAGTCTCCACATCTTTTCTACATCGTGGTGACCAAAACTGAATGTAGTATTCCAAGTGTGGCTTTACCAAGGCATTATAAAGTGGTATTAACACTTCAGGTGATCTTGATTCTATCCCTCTGTTTATGTAGCCTAGAACTGTGTTGGCTTTTTTGGCAGCTGCTGCACACGGCTGGCTCCTATTTAAATGGTTGTCCACTAGGACTCCAAGATCCCTCTCACAATTACTACTAGGTAGTGGTACCACCTATACCGTATTGTGCATTTTTTTTTGCCTAAATGTAGAACCTTACTCTTTTCACCATTGAATTTCATTTTATTACATAGTGCCCAATCATTGCTATGCTCACCATCACTATTATGTTCCTCCCCATTATTAAGTTCAGGTTACAGGTGAGTCAATTGCACATGCTATGAAAACTCCAACTATCTTGGAGGAAGAACCTGCTCATAATAGTTTGTAAAATATGGACCAGTTATCAAGTGCCCCAAATCAGGTATCTGCGGGGTAATGAGGGTAGCCGTCGAAACTGGCGTCAACTTCGAACTGAACCTGGCAGCAGCCATCTTTCTGTTCCTCAGTTGCCACACAGTGAGGGAAGTCAGGAAGGAGGTTGGAATGCCTTACTAGATACAACAGAGAGCTTTCTTGTGAGAATCAAGGTCATCTCTACTGGCAACGGATAAGATTGGGGAAGGAGTCTTGGAGAGCCCGCCAATTAACCCAATTGGCCAACATGACCTGTAACACTTGGGGATTGGCCAACATGACCTGTAACACTTGGGGATTGGCTTATTTCCTAGTCTCATTATACTGTAATGGCGGGAAAGATTCAGAGTTAGTTTTCCTTTGAAGCTGTGCTGATATGATGTTCTCAATAAAGAAGGTCATTGAGAAGGAGCCAAGTCTCAGAGTTCTGATCTGTGGGACCTGTTAGCTGGAGCCTTGACAACTGGGCCAGAAGTATCACCTGGGGAGGTCCATTGTAACTTTGAATGGTTGCTAAGCAACTGCCTGCAAGTCCTGTATGCTGGACCACAACGATAAAAGCTGTTGAGTTCAGCTCAACGCCAGCTGACGTCAAAACTCAGCTACCAAGTCTTTGTAGTTTTCTTGGCCATAACATGGAAGTCATTAATTCTTAGCTTCTTACTTTGAGATGTTGACTTCGTAGTCTGGCCTACCACTCAGAGATTTCCTAGTAGCCTGTCATTCAAAGCCTGAGTATTCGCTTTCCCCCCCCAAAATCACCATCCTTGGTTAGATGTTGCTCTACTAACCTGTCAGCTCCATTCAGATCTTGCCTGCCATGCGATGTGAATCCAGCCTCACATTCCTTCCTGATGTTCAGACTCATGTGAATTCCTTTCATAGTTACTGGGTTGTATCAGGGCAGACTTAGATGAGACAAGACAAGACATGAGATACTGAATATATAATCCTGACCTCATTAGCTTCTGCTTTCATCCAACCCCTCCCATATTTTTTTTGTGGGGGGGGAGGAAAGGCACCTGGAGCTCGGTCCAATTTGCCCCTTGTGGAAATGTGCCTTGAAGTGCATTCTTAATGATGTTCTTAATCACATCAGTTCTACTTATGTCTTTCTCAGAGTTGGCTTGGCCACCCAGGCCAACATTTAGATGGAGGCATTTGATTGACAAATATGCATGATGATGTCAAGGCAGATGATCTCATGCCACTTCAAATTGTCTTGTTCTGCAAATGGAATTCCACAAATTCCTAAGGGGAAAGCACTGTCAATTCCTCTCCATTGAGCCAAAATGCATGGATGGCTTGGTTTTTTTTTTTAATGAGTTTTTATTTTATTTACATCTCAGATTGATCAAATGCCAATGCATTATTTCGAAGTAGGAGAACATCAAACCTGAAGCAACTAGCAATGTAAAGAAAGAACCAACTGGTTTCTGTAACTACAGTATCCAGTAGTGTAACTACTGTAGTAGTATAACTACGTTGCTGTAGCATCCAGTTTTGGTCACTGCATTATGAAAAAGATGGTGAGACTTTGGAAAGAGTGCAGAGAAGAGCAACTAAGAAGATTAAGGAGACTAAAAGATATGAAGATTGGGTATGGCTAGTCCAGTGGTGGGTTTCAAAAATTGTTCGAACCTACTCTGTGGGTGTGGCCTCCTTTGTGGGAGTGGCTTGCTGCCCATGTGACTGGATGGGAGTGGCTTGCTGCCCACGTGACCGGATATGAAGATGCCGACGACACTTGTCAGAACCACCTTAAATTACCTCACACACAGCACTGGCATGCATAAGAATAGGATGTAAACTTGTTTTTTAAAAGGCATCTTTGGTTTGCGTTAAAACAACTTCAACACACGCCATGTTCTGATTGCACCACAAACGCAGTAGTCATCCTTACCTTTCACAGAGGCACTGAGTTTTATAAATAGGAGCATGATAGTGTAGAATAATCATATCCAAGAACCAGTGGTGGGTTTCAAAAAATTTTGGAACCTCTTCTGTAGGTGTGGCCTGCTTTCCGGGTCCACTGGTGGAACCTCTTCTAACCGGTTCGGTAGATTTGACAAACCGGTTCTACCGAATAGGTGCGAACTGGTAGGAACCCACCTCTGGGCTAGTCTAGAGAAAAGAAGGGCTAGGGGTGATATGATAGCAGTATTCCAATATTTGAGGCATTTCCACAAAGAAGAGGGTGGGTCAATCTATTTTCCAAAGCAACAGAAGGCAAGACGAGAAACAATTGAAACTAATCAAGGAGAGAATCAACCTAGAACTAAGGAGAAATTTCCTAACAATGAGAACAATTAACCAGTGGAAGGGCTTGCCTTCAGAAGTTGGGATGCTCCATCACTGGAGGCTTTTAAGAAGAGATTGGTCCACTATTTGTCTGAAATGCTGTGGGGTTTCCTGCCTGAGCAGGGAGTTGGACTAGAACAGTGGTTCCCAAACTTGGCAACTTTAAGACTTGTGGACTTCAACTCCCACAAAGCAGGCCACACCTTCAGAAGAGGTTGTAAAAAAATTTGAAACCCACCACTGCTCGCATCAAAGGAAGTTGGCTCCCTTTGCAATTCTACTGTGTTCAATTTTTTTTGCTCAGTTTACAGCTTGCAAAACACACTTGTGTTTTGCTCATATCATGCACTTTGTAGTCTTCCCAAGAATAACAGTTGGAATAATCAGAGGTTTTTAAGCCAGCTATTTATAGGTTTCTTTAAAGGGACATTCAGAGTTTGTAACTGGTGGTGCCTTATTGTCCTAAAGATAAACATGTGCTTGAGTTCACTTTGATCCTTAATGAGTGCCTGAAGACAACGGCCCAGTTTTTCTTGGTGATAATGAATAAATTGTTATTCTCTTCTTCCGGGGGTAGTTTTGTCCAGTGGTGGGATTCAAATAATTTAACAGCCATAATGACCAGCTGGGTATGCATGGTTTAGTGGTCATGTGATTGTGTGGGTATGGCCAGCTCAACATCACTCAGGTCGATGGGCACTTCACCTTAGCTGCTACAATGTAATAAGGGTTAACCAGAGAGGCAGTTTCTGTAAGCAGGTCAATAAAGATGAGGCTAGAAACAACACCAGAATGTTTCCCTCCTGCCTTCCTTACAGGATTAGCCCTGTAAAGTGGAAAAAACCAAAAGGAGATTTCTTTCAACAACCAATTCTCCGAACTGCTTAGAAAGTTAACAACTGGTTCTCCCAAATAGGTGCGAACTGGCTGAATCCCACCACTGGTTTTGTCTCTTCCCACTGTAGAGTGCTTTCCTAATATTTCCAAATTACTAAACAGATGTGATCTTACTTGGCTTCTAAGCATGGGGAAAGTCAGCCAGCTGTTGGCATCTTCTACAGTCTCCTCGCTGGTAGTAAGTTTCACAATTAATTTTTGTTTCAGAGTCATACAGTGTGAAAAACTGGAACTTGGTGATCATCCAATCTCCCAGTGAAAAATGAAAACGACACTTGATTTATTTGCTGTAAATTGTCCACCGCTTTAAGCATACCCTTGCAGAAAAGCAGTCTGTAAATCAGGGCTGTCAAACACAAGGGCTGTGGCCAGATGTGGCCCATGGTGTGGTCAGATCCGGCCCATGGGGCTGTCCTGGAAAATGTAAGGGGCCGGCCCATTTTGCTTCGGCCCAGTCTACCCAATGGGAAGAGGAAACATGCCACCACTTTGGGGGAGTGGTGTCAAGCTGGCCACTCCCACCCAGTTGGCCACACCCACCCAGTTGGCCATGCTCCCCCCTGAGGTCAACCACAGCCCTGATGTGGCCCTCAATGAAATTGAGTTTGACACCCCTGCTGTAATTAATATTGGAGAGAATGTATCTCTGTGGTCATTAAGAGTTGACAATAACCTCTTAGCACATAATCAATAAAAGAAATCATAGGAAATTTTACAAATAAAATATATGTTCCAAACAGCATTTCCTTTGCCCTGAAATTCACTTGTAGACAAGATTTGGTGGAAATCAGCTCAGCTACGGGACAGAAAGAGAAAATCTGGAGGTTGGGACAGTCAAACCTTGTATGCCTACCCGAAGCTGTTTCTTGGAGAACTTTTTCAAGGGAGTTCTTTGGTTTGAGTCAAAAATAGTTTGACATTGCATTGACCAAAGCAAATTATACTTGTCCCAAAGGTGCTTTTTCAAGAGCCATCTGGACTTTCTGGTTCTTCTCTGAAGATGTTTCACTTCTCATCCAAGAAGTTTCTTCAGAGCTTATTGGACGAGAAGCAAAATGTCTTCAAAGAAAAACCAGGAAGTCCAGTTAGCTCTTGAAAAATGACTTTTGGGACAACCATGACCTGGATGACCAAGAATCTCCATAGACAAGTTATATTTGGCTATAATTTCTGGGGGGCAGGGGCAGGAATTATGTTGTAAGCTTCCCAGAGTCATGAGCCACAAATAAATTTCATAAATAAATAAAACTTGAATTACCATAACTAAGCCTCCACTGGCATGTGGAAACTGCTACCTGGATTATTAGAAAAGAGTAACAAAGGGGGCTGGAGGCTAAAATATATGATGAATGCTTTCAGAAACTGTCTATGTCTAGTCTAATGAAGAGAAAGATTGGGGTGATGAAATAGTAGCCTTCCAATATTTGAAAGGCTGTCCAACCTATTCTCCAAAGCACGTCAGAGGTATCCTTGCAGGATGTAAAATAAAATTGCCTTTTGCAATTGACTGTTGTTGAGTTTGTCAATGTCAATAGTGTTCAAGTGGTTCACCAGGTATTTTGGGATTGCACCCAAGGCAGCTATAACAATTAGTGCTATCTTTGCTACTTCTATTTGAAGATCTTTGCACTGTATTTGTATTTTGTGATTCCCCCCCCCCAATTCTTTCTCTTTTCTTCTGCTGTCTCCAGGTTATTGCCACATCCACTATTTAGACTTTTATTACTTATCAACAATTGTTTAAATCTGGGGTGTTATGTGGCCTCCTCCTCTTCTTCTCCTTCTTCTCCTTCTCCTTCACCTCCACCTCCTCCTCTTCTTCCTCTTCCTGCTCCTCCTCTCCTCCTGCTCCTCCTCTTCTTCTTCCTCTTCTTCTTCCTCCTCCTCCTCTTCTTCTCCTCCTTCTTCTCCTTCTCCTCCTCCACCACTTCCTCCTCTTCTTCCTCCTCCTCCTCCACCTCCTGCTCCTCCTCCTCCTCCTCTTCTTCTTCTCCTCCTGCTCCTCCTCCTGCTCCTCCTCATCCTCTTCCTCTTGTTTTTCTTCTTCTTCTTCTGCTCCTCCTCCTCCTCTTCTTCTTCTTCTGTTCATTTAGTGACTGTTCAAAGTTACAATGGCACTGAAAAAAGTGACTTATGACCAGTTTTCACAGTTATAACCTTTGCAGCATGGTCATATGATCAAAACTCAGATACTTGGCAAGTGGTTCATATGTCCTACCATTGCTGTATCCGAAGATCACGTGATCTCCTTTTGTGGCAAGCTTCTCACCAGCAAAATCAATGGGGAAGCCTGATTCACTTAACAATTGGGTTGCTAATTTATCAACTGCAGTGATTCACTTAATGACTGTAGCAAGAAAGTTAATGGGGCAAAACTTAACAAATGTTTCACTTAACAACAGAAATTTTGGGTTCATTTATGGTCATAAGTCGAGGACTACCTATAGTAGTATTTTCCCTCGAGTGTAGCATGTAGAATAGAACAGAACAAAACAGAACAGAATATAATAATAGAGTTGGAAGCAGTGGTAGGATTCAATTTTTTTTACTACTGGTTCTGTGGGTGTGGCTTTGTGGGCGTGGCTTTGTGGGCGTGGCAGGGGGAGGATACTGCAACCCCCCATTCCTTCCCCTCCCCACTAACCTGCTTCCCAGCTCCATTCTCCTGTTCAGGACAACAAAATAAGATCAGCTGGGAGGCTGGAAGGCAGCAGGGGCGTGGCCAGCCTATTTGCCGGTTCTCTGAACTACTCAAAATTTCTGCTACCATTTCTGGTCAGAATTGGCTGAATACCACCTCTGGTTGGAAGGGACCTTGGAGTTCTTCTAGTCCAATCCCCCTACACCCCTTCTACTTTTTTTCAGATCAACTGACTGCATTTAATAATCATTTAAGTCTGTTAATTGTGAATTTTATGATTATTAATGAAATATTATTAACAATAATAATGTAAGTTTATGTACCCCATGACTCCCAGTGATTCTAATTCTGGATTGCAGGATGAAAAAACGATATTCAGCATTTTTCTGATGCGGAATCATTTCAGGTAGCCCATATGCGCCAAACATTCTCTCTAAAAAATGTTCCATGTAGGAAATTAATCTGGGCGGATTTGATGTGCTTGAAGCCAGCCCTGGGAAACTATGCATGGAGTTAACTGGTGATTTGTAAAAAGTGCATTTCCAGGTAATGAGGAATTTTGCTCCTTTGAGGAAAAAGCATCACTTAGACGGGGATGGCCCTAAGCCAGTGGTGGGATTCAGCCAGTTCGCACCTATTTAGGAGAACCGGTTGGTAACTTTCTAAGTAGTTCAGAGAACCAACTGTTGGAAGAAATCTCCTTTTGTTTTTTTCCACTTTACAGGGCTAATCCTGTAAGGAAGGCAGGAAGGAAACATTCTAGCATTGTTTCTAGCCTAATCTTTATTGACCTGCTTACAGAAACTGCCTCTCCGATTAACCCTTCTTACATTGAAACAGCTAAGGCAAAGCACCCATCGACCTGAGTGACCTTGAGTTGGCCACGCCCACCCAGTCACATGACTACCGAACCCCACCTACCCAGATGGTCATTAGGGCAGAGAACCGGTTGTTAAATTATTTGAATCCCACCACTGCCCTAAGCAATCAACTGGACAACTTCCTGTGGCCAGGATGGCAGCTATATTTTGGACCGTGATTCCCTCCCCCCCCAGTTCTGTGGACTACAATACACATAAGGTATCTGTTACCCTGTTTCCCCCAAAATAAGACCTCCCTGGATAATAAGTCCAATCGGGCTTTTAGCATATGCGCTAAAATAAGCCCTCCCTGGAAAATAAGCCCTCCCCAAAAATATTGCAACACTGTAGCAGCCATGAGGTGACCATGCTCAGTGCCTCCTGCACCTCAAAAATAATAAGACCTCCCTGAAAATAAGGCCAAGGGCTTATTTCAGGGTTAAAAGAAAATAAAACCCTGTCTTATTTTGGGGGAAACATGGTAGTAGCTGTAATGACATCACCTTTACAGGTAGGCCTCAACTTAACAATGGCAACCAGAATTTCCGTCGCTCAGTGATGCAATCATAAATTGAGGGTATTCAAGAAGGAAGAGGTCCTTTCTGAGTTTTATTATACCAAAGGTGATTTTTCCAAAAGGCAACTGCCCTTTTTTTATTTTTTTTTTCCTTTGGAAATGTTTTGCTTGTTATCCAAGAAGCTTCTTCAGTTCTTCTTTGGAGGAGAAGCGAAACATTTTTAAAGAAAATACCGAGAAAGTCCAGTTGCCTTTCGAAGAAAAAACACCTTTGGGACAACCATGAGCTGGACAATTTGACATTTTGCTTCCCATCCAAGAAGCTTCTTTAGTACTGAAGAAGCTTCTTGGATGAGAAGCAAAACGTTTTCAAAGGGAAAAACCCAAGAAAGTCCAGTTGCCTTTTGGAGAAAAAAAAATACCTTTGGAACAAGGGAGTAAAGTCCTTCATTTACAATACGATACAATACAATAGCAGAGTTGGAAGGGACCTTGGAGGTCTTCTAGTCCAACCCCCTGCCTAGGCAGGAAACCCTATACCATTTCAGACAACTGGCTATCCAACATCTTCTTAAAGACTTCCAGTGTTGGAGCATTTACAACTTCTGGAGACAAGTTGTTCCACTGATTAATTGTTCTAACTGTCAGGAAATTTCTCCTTAGTTCTAAGTTGCTTCTCTCCTGGATTAGTTTCTACCCATTGATTCTTGTTCTAGCCTCAGGTGCCATGGAGAATAGTTTGACTCCCTCTTCTTTGTGGAAACCCCTGAGATATCGGAACACTTCTTTCCAACCCTACAAAGAGCCCCAAACATTCCGTACTTTCCTCATATCTCAAGGGCTCTAGTCATCTTCATCCTTCTGGCCCACCCCTGATTGCAATCATCCCTGTCCCTCTCTTCCATCACTTATACATGTTGTCCTTTTGCTTCTACAGGTTATGGCCACGCCGCCCCTGGGACGAATGCGGGGAAGGCCTTCTGCATGTGCTATGCTGCCTTGGGCATCCCACTCACCCTTGTCATGTTCCAGAGCCTTGGCGAACGCATGAACACATTTGTCAAGTACCTCTTGCAACGGATGAAAAAGTGTTGCCGGATGAGGACCACCGACGTCTCCATGGAGAACATGGTGGCCGTCGGCTTCTTCTCCTGTATCGGGACTCTCTGCATCGGAGCAGCTGCCTTCTCTCACTGCGAAGAGTGGACTTTCTTCCAGGCCTTCTACTACTGTTTCATCACATTGACTACAATCGGGTTCGGGGACTACGTGGCCCTTCAGACGAAAGGAGCCCTTCAGAGGAAGCCGCTCTACGTGGCCTTTAGCTTTATGTACATCCTGGTGGGGTTAACTGTCATCGGAGCCTTTCTCAATCTGGTTGTCCTCAGGTTGTTCATGAACATCGAGGAAGAGAGGCGGGAGGCCGAGGAGAGGGCCTCCGTGGCGGGAAACCGGAGCAGCATGGTGGTCCACATTCAAGAAGACTCTCAACATGGCCGCCCGCGGTACAAGGCCGAGGTGACGGATCTTCAGTCCGATTGTTCCTGCATGTGTTACAGGTCCCACGAATACACCAGCCGGGTGGTTTCCCACCAAAATTCCTTCAGCTCCAAGCTGAACCTCCAATACTTTCACTCCATCTCCTACAAGATCGAGGAGATCTCACCAAGCACATTAAAAAACAGCCTCTTTCCCTCCCCCATCAGTTCGATCTCCCCTGGATTGCACAGCTTTACGGACCATCACAGGTTGATGAGACGGCGCAAATCTATCTGAAAGGCATTTCCTTGGCGGGGTTTTGTGGGGGGTGGGTGGGGGCGGATGGGTGATGTTTGTTTCCTAAGATTATTATTTTCTAAAACGAAAAACAATTCCTCGAGTGAACCAGAGCGAGGTTAGCTTAAATTCGAGAGAAAGAGAGAGAGAGAAAGAAAACTACATATTCAAGGGAAGGAGAGCACTCCTCTGAACTCAGCTCTGGCGCACGAAGCATGGACCTAGACTTTTATTTTCCAGCAAAAATTAATGCCTTACAATTAACCTTCCCTCCGCGATCCGAGATTTTGAGGTGATGGGAAGTGGGTATTTCAATTCCAAAGTTACGCACCTGTGAGCTTTCTCGTGCCCTTTGGCACGCTTGACCTAAAAAACAAAAACAAAACCCCAAAACCTCTTTCTTCTCCTTCACGAGCAGGTCGTGATGTATGTGAGCTGGGGCTGTGTATGCGAGTGTTGAGTGTGTGGGTTACGGGTGCACGCGCACAATTCCACTGCTAGTGTCATGCCACTAACAAACGGTATCTCTATCGAAGCATCAGGTATTATGTCGATTTGATTTTCTATCTCTTCTTCCTTTGGAGAAATTGTTTTACTTTTTCCTGGCCTGCTTTCTTGGATCCAAAAGGGGGAAATAAAAGGAAGAAAACCGGAGGCGGTTAGAAAGAGGTTAAAACAGAAATCAGTTTTCCTCGATTTCTTTCTATTCTTCTTTTTTTATTTTGCTGAATCAAGCATGCACCATAAATGGTCCCATATACCGAGCGAACCATTGTCAGTTCTCTCTTTCTGTTTTTTTTTAAAACGCTAGAAATGTATTAGACCGTATTAACTTTTTTTTTTTTTTTTTTTTTTACAAAAAAATTCTTCTTTAAGAACAAGGCAGGAAAAAGGAAGGTTACTTTTTTTGCTTGCCGGGTCAAATCCTTATGGAAAAATATATAAATATATACATATATATATATTTGGAAAAAAAAAATACAAGCATGCATTTTGTAAAAACGGATATGCGTTATGAACCTACGGGAGGAACACGATGATGGAAGAAACTGCTCGAATGGAAGCCAAGTATGGATTTTCTAAAATGATTTTTTCTTTTCACTTTCCGTTGGTGTATCCAATATCCGCCAGGCTTTGTACAGCTCTCGGTGTGTATGTAGGCGCGATTTTAGAAACGGTCAGAACGGATGGGTGTCTATTTATTTATTTATTTATTGGAAGGGGTGGGTGTGTCTTATTTATTTCGCCTTTGGGTTAAAACAGTGGTTCCCAAACTTGGCAACTTTAAGACTTGTGGACTTCAACACCCAGAATTCTCCAGCCAGCTCTGCTGGGAGTTGAAGTCCACAAGTCTTAAAGTTGCCAAGTTTGGGAACCACTGGGTTAAAAAAACGTCGGGTTTTCGGTGTTAATTTTCCTCGGTGCGAATGCCCTGAGTGTGCCTGCAGGGTGTTTTTTGTGTGTTTGTCGGTGAACAAGCTGTACCTGCGTGCACAGGAATTCTATCTGGGAATGCTTGAACAAGACTGGTACACGGAAGTGGATGAATATTTTTTTATTTCCTCGCAAAAGAAGACAGGGTATCCCTTGTTTTTAATAAAAATAGAAACTGATATGAATTCTAATACTAGTAGGGGAAAAAATGCTACTTGGTCTCAGGAAGGATTCCCCAATGCTTTGTGCTTTGACTTGCTAAAGATATGCATGTAGGCCAAGTTTCCTCCCTCCCTTCCTTCCTTCCTTCCTTCCTTCCTTCCTTCCTTCCTTCCTTCCTTCCTTCCTTCCTTCTATTGGAAGAAATATCCATCTGATTCAGTTCCAAGCAGGGAGAAAGGCACTGGAGACAAAATGGAGGCTGGAGGCTGATTGGAAAGAGGGTTTAATGGTGAAGCGTAGCCACCAAGCACATGGTTCTGGGCAGCTGACCACACAGAGTTGAGAGTGAGGGGTATTTATACCACCTTCTTTGAGTTTTGAACTTGAGCTTCCTGTTCCTGTGCAAGAACATGTATTCTATTGGCTGTGGTAGGGATCCTAGCTGGCTCTGCAGGTTATCTGAGACAAGCTTATGGCTGATGCAATGAAGGGGTTCATTGGGCAATACCTACTGTGGCTGAGGGCTAATGCTTATGAATAGAGCTAGCTATCTCTTCATCTCTTAAGTGCTGACATCTGCTGAGGTCTATTAAGAAAGGTGGGGGCTGCTTTCCAAGAACATGTTTCTCCATTTCTCATCCAGGGAAATATAATATTATGTCTTTTTAATAGTACTCAAAATATTTCATTCTTCTAGGAGTAGGGGTGTCTTCCCTCCCTCCTCCTAGTCATCTTCCTTCCTTCCTTCCTTCCTTCCTTCCTTCCTTCCTTCCTTCCTTCCTCTCTCCCTCCCTTCCTCTCTCCCTCCCTTCCTTTCTTTCCCTCCCTCCATCTTCCCATCCATCTTCTTCCCTCCCTCCTTCCTTCTCCCCTCCTATTCACATTCCCCCCTCCCACTTCCTCCTATTCATCTTCCTTCCTTCCTTCCTTCCTTCCTTCCTTCCTTCCTTCCTTCCTTCCTTCCTTCCTTCCTTCCTTCCTTCCTCTCTCCTCCTATTCACCTTCTTTCCCTCTTTCCCTGGCTCAGTTAATATAGGCAATTGCCAGAACGATTCTGCTTCCAACGATTGATTTTACATGGAGTTGCTTTAACTAGATGAGCATAACGCCGGACTCTCGTTGGAATTCCCTTCACAAAAATATACCTCCGAGGAGACTTTGTCATGATCCAAAGATCCCCATCCCGAGAAGATTGTCAGGGTGCAGTGAGAAACAAAAGAACGTAGGAAGGAAAAACATGAGTCCTAAATAAACAACCCACAAGATGCGGCTTCCCCCCTGGGTCTCTGCAGGAATCCCTGTTCTTGTTTAGGTGGGTAATTTAGTATGTCTACAACAGGATCACTCAACCAGTGCAGCCATAAACTAGTTTACGAGGGGTTTCTCCATGGTAGCTCCTCATAAACCATAGTTCTGGGTGCACCAAGTGCTATTAATTAGTCTCCCTGAGGCCTGACCACCTAAATACTTATGAATCAGGTTGTACTGACCAGGATAAAGGCATCTATCAAATTGAATGCTGTAGAATAGGGGTGTCAAACTCAATTTCATTGAGGGCCACATCAGGGTTGTGTTTGATCTGTAGGGGTCGTCTGGGCATGGCCAGCTCAACATCACTCGCGTCAGGGGCACCTGTGGTGGTCCGAGTGCTCTGTTTGCGAAAATGGGCTCCCGAGCTCCGTTTTCAGCTGCGACAGCCTCCTGCAACCCTCTGCCGGTGAAAACGGAGCTTGCGAGGGCCACATGCAGCCCGCCGGAGCCCTGTTTTCACTGGCAGAGGCACCGTGGGCCAATCCTTCACTGTTTCCAGGGCGGTCCCATGGGCCAGATCTGAACACCCGGCATGCCAGATCCGGCCCGCGGACCAGGAGTTTGACACCTCTGGTGTAGAAATGTAAGAGACGCGTGAGAGAGAGAGTAGGCCTTACTTGTAGATATTTGGAAAATAAGTCCTGGTTCACATTAGACTACCTTGTGATCCTCAGGTTCTCTGTTCACACAGTCGCCTTGTTCCACAACTACACGCAGAGCAGCATGTGCTGAGGATATTACTAGCTAAGCTTCCTCTTACTTCTTATGTGCAAGCAACTGATTGGAAAAAATCTCAGCAAGAAACATTTCCCTACAGAGATTAGGTTTTTAAAGGGGGGATCTTTTGACAACCCCCCTCAAAAAAAGTTCCCCAAATTTCATCTAGAAATGTGTTTCCTTCTGAAGATCTTCCTTAGTCTGAAGAAGTCCAGCATTGCTGTTAGAATAGAATAGAATAGAATAGAATAGATCTGGAAGGGACCTTGGAAGTCTTCTAGTCCAGCCCCTTACTCAAGCAGGAGAACCTATACCCATGGTGGTAAATCTATGGCATGTGTGCCACAGGTGGCACGCGGAGCCATTTGCCAGGGTAGCTTGTACGGTTGTTTTTCCCCCTCTGAAGCCTTCGGGGGAGCCTCCTGAACGCCCCTGAAGGCTCTGGAGGACTAAAACCGGCTCTATGGACAAACCAGAAGTCACTTCCAGGTTGCTCATACAGTCGTTTTTCGCCCTCCAGAGCCTTCAGGGAAGCCTCCTGGAGGCCCCTGAAGGCTCCGTAGGGCTAAAACCGGCCCTATGAGCAAACTGGAAGTCCGTTCCCGAATTTCCAGTTTGCCCATAGGGCCTGTTTTTCACACTCCAGACGCTTCAGGGAAGCTCCTGAAATCTCTGGGTAGGGCCAGGAAAGCTGTTTTCACCCTCCCCAGGCTTCTATAAAGCCTCCGGAACCTGGGGAGGGCGAAAAAGCACGCCAAAAATGGGAGGGTGGAGCGCTGGTCATGCGCGCATGCACACTGTGGTCATGCGCATAGCATTATGGGTGTGGCAAGACCGCGCACGACCCTCCCCCCCATCAGTGATGGAGCATTCACAACTTCTGGAGGCAAGTTCGCGGACTTTGACTATGCAAAACATTTATTTTGTGATTCCATTACTCTGTGCTTTTTATTTTCATTTCCAAATTATGCTTCTCCACCTCTGCTATTGTGCTGCTCTCTGTCATAAATTGAAGGTTGCCTTTTCCAGAATCTAATCCCGTAGTTTTCATTACCCACTTATTTTGGAGGCAGGGCGGGTGAGAGCAAGAATATGGTTTAATAAGATTAAGCAACAGATTATTGAAGACAATGGTAGCATGCTCCACTACAGCCAGTCCTCGACTTACGGCCACGATTGAGCCTAAAGTTGTTGTTGCCCAAACAACCGAGGTGGTGCAGTGGTTAAATGCAGCACTGCAGGCTACTTCAGCTGACTGCAGTTCTGCAGTTCGGCTGTTCAAATCTCACCGGCTCAGGGTTGACTCAGCCTTCCATCCTTCCGAGGTGGGTAAAATGAGGACCCGGATTGTTGTTGGGGGCAATATGCTGACTCTGTAAACCGCTTAGAGAGGGCTGAAAGCCCTATGAAGCGGTATATAAGTCTAACTGCTATTGCTATTGCTATTGCTATTGCTAAGCAAGACAGTGGCTCAGTGAACTTTGTCCCACTTTACGACTTTTCTTGCCACAGTTCTTAAGTTGAATCACTGCAGGTCTTAAGTTAGTCCAGCCTGGGCCGGATTTAGATGAAAAGAGGCCTTAGGCTATTCCACTTATGAGGCCCTTTCACCTCCCATTTTTAAGTTTGGAAATAACATGAGAGACAATAAAATACATCATTACTGTGATATATATCAATATATATCAATATATATATAGCTGGCCTCCCGACGGAGAGCGGCTCTGCTCTGCGGCAAAGGCAGCGAGGCCAGCCGCCTCCCCTGCTGCGCTCAGCTGCCCGGCTCGGCCCCCTCACCCTCACCTGCCTGGCCGCTGGTGGGCTCCGTGTCGACGGGGCGGGTACTGGGAGCGGCCGCGCCTCTCACCCGACCTATGGTGCCGGGCTCCCCAACTGCCGCGGGGCTGGAACGATCTTAACCAATACATTTTTATGTTTGTTTATTAGTCATATGCGTAGAATTTCTCCTTATTTTCGGTTCAGTGTTTTAGTGTTCACTGTTTTTAGAATAGTGTAATTTTAATTTTGCTAAAAATTTGAATGTAGGCCCCTCTTGATCTTGAGGCCCTAGGCTGAAGCCTAGTTAGCCTAGAGGAAAATCCGGCCCTGAGTCCAGGGTAGTCAACCTTTTGATACCTACCGCCCACTTTTGTATCTCTGTTAGTAGTAAAATTTTCTAACAGCCCACCGGTTCCACAGTAATGGTGATTTATAAAATAGGGAAGCCAATTAAATTTTAAAAAGGAAAGTACTTCAGTATTGGACAAAACCCGTACCGCCCACCATGAAAGCTGGAACGCCCACTAGTGGGCGGTAGGGACGAGGTTGACTACCACTGAGTTAGTCACGGGGCTGTTAAGGGAATATGGCTTCTCCATTGATTTTGTTTGTCAGAAGGTCACAAAAAGTGATCACACGATCCCGGAATATTGCCACCGTCATAAATATGAGTTGCCAGTTGCCAAGGGTCTGAGTTTTGGTCACATGACTGAGGGGGATACTGCAATGGTCATAAGTGTGAAAAACAATCCTAAGACCCTTTTTTAGTGCCATTGTAACTTTTGACGGTCACTGAATGAACTGTTATAAGTTGAGGACTGTCTGTAGTATGAAAAGAGAGGCCCATAGAACAATGATAAAAGATAAAAGAGAAGAATGATAAAAGATATAGTAGAAATCTGAAATTTAAAATAAATTTTTCTTTTAGGATACATTACAATACAATAGCAGAGTTGGAAGGGACCTTGGAGGTCTTCTAGTCCAACCCCCTGCCTAGGCAGGAAACCCTATTCCGTTCCAGACAAATGGCTCTCCAACATCTTCTTAAAGACTTCCAGTGTTGGAGCATTCACAACTTCTGGAGGCAACTTCTGTTCCACTAATTAATTGTTCTAACTGTCAGGAAATTTCTCCTCAGTTCTAAGTTGCTTCTCTCCTTGGTTAGTTTCCACCCATTGCTTCTTCTCCTGCCCTCAGGTGCCTTGGAGAATAGTTTGACTCCCTCTTCTTTGTGGAAGCCCCTGAGATATTGGAACACTGCTATCATGTCTCTTTTATTGTGTTTATATTAATATCTGAATAAAGACATTAAACATCTCCACAATGGCAAGCCATTTAGAAAGAGATAACAGAATACAGAATAATAGAGTTGGAAGGGACCTTGGAGGTCTTCTAGTCCATCCCCGTGCTCAGGGAGGAAACCTATACCATTTCAGACAAATGGTTGTCCAATCTCTTCTTAAAAACTTCCAGTGTTGAAGCATTCACAACTTCTGGAGATGCTGGAATACACGTCTTCCAGTAATATTATGGACTTTAAAAATGTATATTTTAATACTGTTTTGATGTCCAAGGCACCTTGGAAACATCAATCAACATGTTACTGATGTCAGCAAGGTATATGTAACACAGCTTCATTTTAGGATGATGAAGAACAGAAATCACTTTTTTTGGCAGCATCATTTTTTAAAAAAAAACAAAATATCCATAACCTTGAAAATTAGAGGAGCTAAAACTTCATGAGATTTTGAGAGGTGCATAAAATTAATGATTGAGTATTCCCTGGGATTCCTTTTGTTATTTACTTTTATGATTTGTTCACTAAATTAAAGTTAAAAAAAAGTTCCTCCAATTCCTCTGAGTGGGATTTGCAAATAATTAAAGTGCAATTAAAGCATACAATACAGTGGAGTTTCTATTACAGGATGGCAGCGGATATGCTAAATTGATTATTGAAGCCGATGCTTCAAATTTGATTAGAAATATTGCTCCGTCTCCAAAGAGTTGATTATAGCAATCAGAGAAAATGATTTACAGCACATCCGAAGGAACAAAGCAACGTCAGAATACGGAAAAACGAAACTTTGATTATAACAAACAAGGCTTCTGTGATTCTTTGGCAAACCACATTAAACCATGATTAATTAACCTGTTGAACAATACTGATGATGTTACCTAGTTAGGGTAATGCAATGTCTGCAAGAAAACAAGAAAGCTCAGAGAGCACCAAGGCCCCCTCAGATAGATGATAGATAGATAGATAGACAGACAGACAGACAGACAGACAGACAGACAGACAGACAGACAGACAGACATATATATATAGATGATAGATTCGTGGATGGATGGATGGATGGATGGATGGATGGATGGATGGATGGATGGATGGATGGATGCTGGATGATAGATGATGATGATGATGATGATGATGATGATGATGATGATGATGATAGACAGACAGACAGACAGACAGATATATAGATGATAGATACATGGATGGATGGATGGATGGATGCTGGATGATAGATGATGATAGATAGATAGATAGATAGATAGATAGATAGATAGATAGATAGACAGACAGACAGACAGACAGACAGACAGACAGACAGATGATGGATGGATGCTGGATGATAGATGATAGATAGATAGATAGATAGATAGATAGATAGATAGATAGATAGATAGACAGACAGACAGACAGACAGACAGACAGACAGACAGATAGATGATGGATGGATGCTGGATGATAGATGATAGATAGATAGATAGATAGATAGATAGATGGATGGATGGATGGATGGATGGATGGATGGATGGATGGATGGATGGATGGATGGACGGACGGACGGACGGACGGACGATGATGGATGGATGATAGATGATAGATATATAGATAGATATAGATAGATATAGATGATATGGATATGGATATGGATATAGATAGATAGATAGATAGATAGATAGATAGATAGATAGATAGATAGATAGATAGATAGATAGATAATCTCAAAGGGCAGGGGCCACAGCAGAAAAGGCCCTTTTTCTGGACCCCATGAGAATTCCTTGACTGACAGGGTCCACGCCATATCTACTCTGCTGGCTCAAGCCAATCCCAGTGGGCAAGATAGTTACACTACCGCGTGAATTTGGCCATCCCATTCAGCCATGATAATCCATGAGCGGATTAACACATCCAGTTGACAAATCGTATGGAACCTGGGCGGTTCAAATCTGGCCCCCAACTATTCCGTGCTGGCTTTCAGTGGTTTTGGGGGAAAATACCCACCGAATTTATTTCTCAGTTCATCTCTCATTCAGGTCCCCTCCCCTCCTCCTCTCTCCTCCTCTTTGGCTGGTGATAAATGGGCATTCTGATTAACAAGATCTAATCCCAGGGCATTCTGTTTTTACTTAATTGCCTTGTCAACCTTTTCCTACCTCGGAGGCCCAAACCTATATGTCAACACCTACATACTGTGGTGGGTTTTTTTTAAAAAATAAATTTTTTTTAAAAGAAAAGAGAATCCAAAGAAAGATGAATTGTGCAGTCCCCTCAGTAATTAATATTCAGCATTGCAATCCCTCGCCTGTCTTAGCTCTGTTTGAGGAAGCAGAATTCGCTCAAGGAGTCAGATGGGATTTAGCACTGCTGCATTTTCTGACTGGATTGAATGGTTACGGTAACTAAAAATAAACGCCGAGATGTATCCCCCTCCCTCCTTCCTGCACCTCTATTCCTGCTCATCTACAGGCTTGGGCAAATGTGGCTGGAGATCAGGTGGCTGGAATATGTCTATCAAAATTTCAATGTTGTAGCTATGGAGAGGTCAAAGTTCCAATATCTCAGGGGTTGCCACAAAGAAGAGGGAGTCAACCTATTCTCCAAATCACCAGAAGGCAGGAAAAAGAAGCAACGGATAGAAACTAATCAAGGAACGAAGCAAACTAGAACTAAGGATAAACTTCCTGACAGAACAATTAATTGATCGAAGGGATTGTTGTGAATTCAGACTTTGTGGGTGCTCCACAGTGGTGGGACTCAAATAATTTAACAACCGGTTCTCTGCCCTAATGACCAGCAGGGTAGGTGGGGCTTGGCGGTCATGTGTCTGGGTGGGTGTGGCCAAGTCAACATCACTCATGTTGAGGGGCGCTTCACCTTAACTGTTACAATGTACTAAGGGTTAACCGGAGAGGCAGTTTCTGTAAGCAGGGCAATCAAGATGAGGCTAGAAACAACACCAGAATGTTTCCTTCCTGCCTTCCTTACAGGATTAGCCCTGTAAAGTGGAAAAAACCAAAATGGGATTTCTTCCAACAACTGGTTCTCTGAACTGCTTAGAAAGTTACCAACCGGTTCTCCCGAATAGGTATGAACCGGCTGAATCCCACCACTGGTGCTCCATCACTGGAGGTTTTTAAGAAGAGACTAGACACTTACTTATCTGAAATGGTATAGGGTCTCCTGCTTGAGCAGGGGGTCTGGATTAGGAGATCTCTAAGGTCCCTTCCAGCTCACTCTATTCATTCATATTCTCCAAATCACCTGAAGGCAGGACAAGAAGCAATGGATAGAAACTAATGAAGGAGAGAAGCAACCTAGAACTAAGGAGCAATTTCCTGATAGAACAATTAATCAGTGGAACGGCTTGCCTTCAGAGGTTGTGAGTGCTTCATCACTGGAGGATGTTAAGAAGAGGCTGGACAGCCAATAGTCTGAAATAGCATAGGGTGTGTCCTGCTTGAGAAGAGGGTTGGACTAGAAGACCTTCAAGGTCCTTTCCAGCTCTGTTCTGATTGATTGATTGATGACTAATCAAAATATTTGGGAAGAGGCAAATCTAATGGCTAACTAAGGAACCAATCTGCCCTTTTCACCGGAATTAAGGATAAACTTTCTAACAATGAGGACAATTAACCAGTGGAACGGCTTTCCTTCAAAAGTTGTGGGTGCTTCATCGCTGGAGGATTTTAAGAAGAGACTGGACAGTCACTTGTCTGAAATGATATAGCGTCTCCTGCTTAAGCTGGGGGCTGGATTAGAAGACCTCCAAGGTCCCTTCCAGCTCTATTTGGATTGAATTGAGTTGAATTCTTTAGCTTCCCTCCAGAAGTTCGAATAGCAGAGGCACTTAGACTTATATACTGCTTTACAGTGCTTTACAGCCCTCTCTAAGCAGTTTACAGAGTCAGCCTCTTGCCCCCAACAATCTGGGTCCTCAATTTTACTGACCTCGGAAGGATGGGAGGCTAAGTCAACCTTGAACTGGTGAGATTTGAACTGCCAAACTGCAGCGCAGCCAGCGGTCAGCAGAAGTAGCCTGCAGTGCTGCCTTCTAGCCACTGCTCAGTGAATGCTCCAACACGGCAAAGTGATTGGACAATCATTTGTCTGAAGGGTTTCCTGCCTGAGCAGGGGGTTGGACTAGAAGACCTCTGAGGTCCCTTCCAACTCTATTATTCTGTTTTAGTGAAGAAGCTGCAATGACAGTTTCTTGAGTGATTCTTTTTCCTGACTGTTGGTTCAACTGTCTTTCTTCTGGCTTCACTGTCTTGGAATGTTAGCAATTATCTTAGGGTTTCTTGCCCAAATCTTAATTATTACAGAAAGCAGGAAGGCTGTGAATAGCAGAGAAATACAACCTGTTTTGTGTGAATTAGGGTGAGGAAGCAAGCCACAGTCAGGCATTAAAAAGAACCCCTACATGTGATGCTTAAAAGCTCATCTATGCTAATTTATGTTATTAGAGGAGCATTTTGAAGTAACGATTGGAATTCATTTAGGTTTCACCGCAGGCCAAGCAGGCCGATGAATTTCCCAACAGAATTCTTCAAATTGAATTCTGCTTTTTTTAAAAATTCATTTGGATTCTGATCTGGGGCTTATTATGAATTTGCCCAGCTGAGGCATAGAAAAACAGGACTCCCACAAATGGTCTTTCAATCCTCTTCGCCAAATTGGGGGAAGTTCCATTATTGATCAAAGGGTGACGAAAAACTGTTTGGACTGTAAATTTCCTTCTTTATCAGGAAATAGGAGTGATTTTGTTGTGACCCAGGCTTCCTTAGAAAGCAAGAAGCAGTGTCTTAGTCCCGACAAAACCTCTTTTATTTACATGACTGTGAATTCCTTTCATTCACAGTCAGCAAGGCTTTAGCAAACAGTCTTTCAGAGGAATGTTTATCCACACGCACCTTATCTCATTTGGAGCGCTGCCAGATAATTAGTTTCCAAACACAGGGCAAAGCAAAACTTAACACAGTCTCTCTTATAATCACGAACAGAACTTTCTGGACCAAATGAAGTTATTGTTTCCTGCAAAAGCCCACTCCCCATTTGTTCCTCTTTTATTTCCTATGGGAGAGGCCAATCACCTCCAAGATGTGGCTTTACTCTTAAGTTTTCTTGTTTTCTTGTCTTCTGGTAGCTCACTGGGAATAGGCTCCAATGTTCTTCTGCCTCACTGCTGTCTAGCTCCCTCTCTGCCTCCAACAGAGTCCTCTTCTGAGCTTTCCTCAACCCCCAGGACTAGCCCATGTTCCTTCCCAACCTCCTCACTGTCTGATTCTGCTGCCAGCTCTGGTGGCTGCCGATGGGCCACAACATATTACATTTCTGCTGTCAGTACTACTGCACTCGTGTCAGAAGCTCTGAGGTACTTCCGGGTTCAAAGGATTAGCTGGTGGCAACACCATTGCCCCAAAGATGCTCAGTTGAGGTTTCCTTTCATGTCCCTGGGATAGCTGGAGCAAAGGACAGGAGCTGAGCCCCACCACATGGCAGTTCTTCGGTCTCAAGTGCAGGCTTGCTAACCCCCTACCCAGTGTCCTAACCACTGGAGCCAGTGTGCTCCTGTACTGTCAACACAACAGATGTATTTACCGTATTTTTCAGAGTATAAGACACTCCGAAGTATAAGATGCACCTAGCTTTTGGGGAGGAAAATAAGGGAAAAATATCTGCCTCTGCCTCCCAGCAATTTGCCTGCTTGCAAGAAACAGCAAACAGTACAGACAATGTACACTGTTTCTAGTGTTACATTTCAGACTATACTTGTACAGATGCTGTTAAAATTGATGTGGGTTTCTGGAGGTATAGTTATTCTCTACTATTTAAAAGGAGATACAATAGCAGTGGGCCTCTTCAGATCAAGCATTTTATTTTAAAAAGCTTCTTCATTTTGTTGTCTAGAATAATAATAAAGCAGTCTTTAAAGAATAAGTCTAATAATTTGAACGTTCTATAGGCATTTATAGTTATTGACTTACCTCCTTGCAGCAAACAGCCTGATTAGCACAAGAAAAAAAATTGCCTCTGTCTCCCAGCAATTTGCTTCTGGAGCAAAGAGCAAGTTCACTTTCAATTTCTCGTGATTATCAGCTGTTTCAGGCTGCAGGGATTGCTATAGCCTATTGCAGCCTCTGCAAGCCCCCATTTGCTACAAGGAGGTAAATTGCTGGGAGGCAGAGGCCAAAGGGTTAGGTCCGGTAGGTGGGTAGGGCTACATTCAGTGTATAAGACATGCCCAAATTTTCAGCCTCTTTTAGGGGCAAAAAATGTGCATCTTATACTCTGAAAAATACGGTAGATATCAACCAGCAAGCCACAGATGATGTTAGTTTCTCTCCTTGTCTTCCATGTTTCTTCATAGATCTAGCAATGAATTAAGATGAAAGTTTAGTAATCACTGTCCAACAACTCATAATCCTTTGCCTTTACGTTCCTCATCTCACGTGTTTAAAGCATATTTTATTTGATGATCTTACTAGTTACCAGTTTGGCTCAAAGAACTATTTGGGAAGGAACTAGGAGAAATTAGGTGTTCTGACCCAGCTCCCCAAATGCAACAAACCCTCTGAAATGAACTCAAAGATTGCTTTAATTAGGAGTACCAGCAGCTCCGGCAAAAGGTTTCTCTCTCACCACAGGCTAACAAGTCTGTCTGGCAGGGAGATGAATAGTTGACTGCCACACCCATTCATCTCCGCCCCCTGCCTTTGATCCCCAGAGCTAGGGTGGGGCTTTGCTAGCAGCAGTGACTCTTCCATCCCAAGGACCGGCCCACAGATTTCCACTGCTCTCCTCTCCTCTGCCTTCTGCACATCTGCGCGTCAGGCACTAGACTCAACTGTTCCTCTTCTTTCTCATCAGCCACCTCCAGACCTAGGGGCTGTTGACTCTCCATCTGAGGGCTGACCAATGCTCTGCCTCTATCTGTCTGTCTGTCTCTCTCTCTCTGACAGCTCCACTCCCTTTTTCCCCTTGGAGCTCTCAGGTTGCCTTGAGGCCTCCTCCTCCTCTTCTGATTCCGCTGCTAGAGGAGCCAGTGACCGACAGGTCACAACACTAGATTGTCCACTGAACTGAGGAGGTAAGAGTTCATATTTGACCTGTTGTCCCATCCTTTGTTATAGTCTAGTTTTCTATACAAACAAAGCCATTCACAGTTGACCTATCTTGTAATTCCAGTGAAAGAAAGAAAAAAAATCTAGCTACTATATTATCATTGACTCAGGCTCTTAAAGTCTTAAATATTAGATGTACAACTTTCTACCTTCCAAAAAATTGTCTGGTGAGAAGGCAGTTAAAAGAGCACATGCCACTAATGGGCGCACTGACAAGCCTTAGTTTTTACTCCAGGTGACCAAAATATTTAAGAATGCTCTCCATGCTGGAGAGGAGGAAGGATCGATATGGCCAAGCTCTTTTTCAAGGAATTCTTGATTTATCAATTCACTATTCTTCATCCTGAACCATTGTTGATAAACCAGAATAGGAGACTGGGTGGTTTTTTTTAAAAAAAATCTAGCGTCTTTGTGATCTGTTGGATTCAGATTGGGTCACACGTTGGAGATGTAGAACAGAGACTGGACCTATTAGGGATTCTTGCATTTGGATTCTTGCACTGAGCAGGGATGTGTTAGATATCACCTTTCCAATCTATTCCTTTATTTGATTGGGGTGGTGGTGATGGTAACACTCCGGAATTCCCCTTTAGGATGTCCAAACTAAATTCCACACTGGAATAGTTAGAGTTGAAAGGCACCAAGTTGGAGAACGCTGGGATGGTTTTTGTGTTGATGCAGTTGTTGGATTGAGGATCTTTCATATCATCCTTAGCCAACAAACAATGGAGTTCTCTCTATTTTCCCGTCATTAAATAGGGCAAGTGGAGTCATCACAGAATCCAGATAGACAAATGAATGGAAGAACCAATTGGTCTTGTGGCACCTTAAATACTCTCTCTGTCTCTGTCTCTGTCTCTGTCTCTGTCTGTCTCTGTCTGTCTCTGTCTCTCTCTCCTCTCTCTCTCTCTCTCTGTCTCTCTCTCTCTCTCTCTCTCTCTCTCTCTCTCTCTCTGTCTTTCTGTCTCTCTCTCTGTCTCTCTTTCTCTCTCTCATCTATTTGGATGTTTGGATGAACATACAGGTTGTCCTCGAGTTACGACCACAATCGAGCCCAAAATCGATGCTGCTAAGTGAAACATTTCCTAACTGTCTGCCCCATTTGACGACTTTTCTTGCTGCAGTTGTTATGTGAAACATTGCATTTGTTAACTTAGTCCCAGGGTTGTTAAGCGAATCTGGATTCCCCCTTGACTTTGCTCATCAGAAGGTTGCAAAAGCAGATCATCTGACCCCCCTGGGACACTGCAACCATCATAAACATGAGACATCACATGACCAGTGGGGAATGCTCCAACAGTCGTAAGTGTGAAAAACAGTCAACAATCACTTTTTCCAGTGCCGTTGTCACTTTGAATGGTCACTGAATGAGTTGTTGTAACTCGAGGACTACCTGTATTGTGTGCCCTTCCATTCACAAAATGGCTGCCATTTTGACACCATCAGTTTTTACAAATCATGGATTCCCTGCCTTATCCTTTCAATCATCAGGGTTATTTCTCTTTCTTGTCCCCCTCCAAATAGGTGATACTCTGTTTCCCTGAAAATAAGACCTCCCCAGATAATAAGCCCAATCAGCCATTTGAGCGCATGTGCTAAAATAAGCCCTCCCTGAAAATATTGCAACACAGCAGCAGCCATGAGGTGACCACGCTCGCTGCCTCCTGCACCTCAAAAATAATAAGACCTCCCTGAAAATAAGGCCAAGCGCTAATTTCGGGGGTCAAAAGAAAATAAGACCCTGTCTTATTTTGGGGGAAACACAGTAATATTTCCAAACTAAAATCTGGGTTTTTAAAAGAATGCTTGTAATACCCATTGGGCATCTGGAGACTTTCTTAGAAATAAAGACAAGGCCAATGTTTTCCTTTGCAACAAACCAACTTTAAAACGAAACAAATAAGTGATATTTTTTAACGGAGAAAGAAAGCTAAGACAGGAAAACGGATGGGCATTGTGAATGTACTGACATTGAGGTTGAGCGACCTGTTCCGACTTCCCAGGATAAATATCGGTGGCCTGAAGTCCAGAGCTCATTTCATAAACAGCAATTTTTAATGTTTTAAGACGCCACACAACTTCGGGTTGCTTCTGACACATCAGACGGTGAACCCATCAAATCTACTGAAATTTATTGACTGGATTAAATTATCCAGCAGGCTCCCAATTACTGGTTTGCCATCTCTTGTCTTAGCGCCCCGTTCTACCCAGGAGAAGCAGAGATAAAAGGATTTCCCATGTTGATCCAGTGAAAGATATCGAAGTTTGTGGCAAGTTTGCGTTTGAAAGGACCCCCCATCCTGAACAAAAGGTGTCACTTCCATTCTGGAGCTTGTGGACACCATCCACCATCCACGGAAATGCTGATGTGGACTTTCCTTCCTGCAACACAATGCAGGTAAATTTAGGGGTTAAAACAACCTTCCTCTAAATCGGCATCTTCCAGATGTGTTCAGATGTCATAATGCATGTTTCAACGTTTTCATGAAACCTCTGTATTCTGCAAGCTTCCATGCATGTTGGCTACGAATTCTAGAGCTTGTTACACTTATATATCTGGAAGGGCACCAGGTTGGGGAAAGATAGGTTGGAAATATTACGATATGAGCCAATAACACAAATGAGGAGGTGATGGAGTTAGCTGAACTTTGGATAGAAGTGGATTTAATTGCTTGTTGACTTTTTGGCTAAGTCCAGGTGAGCTATTTCATATGTCAATGCAAACATATTCCATCGTTATTTCTGTATTGATGGGAATCAATACAGTTGATTTTTTCTAAATTTTGCAATCTAGTTCAAAAAAAGGTGTACCAAATTTTATTTACTAGGGGAAAATGTTGTATCAGGAAAAGGAATCAATGAACATATTGCCTATATGACTTTGAAAATGAGTATAAAGCATCCTATGGATTTTTCAAAACCGCCTTAAAATAGATGCAGAAATCTGGTGGAAATGAGCTTAGAAAAAGAAAAAGAAAAAAAAAAACCAGAGAGAAAATAGAAATGAACAGAATTCTGCCTCTGTAACATTTAGAGACTCACGTTTTGGAGAGATATTTAGAATGGTTTCCCCATGTCAAACACAACCCTGCTTTTGCAATTTGCACAGCAAATATGGGGTGTAATCTCATGGCATCTAAAAGACTTCCAACTCCACATGACATGAATAATTGGGTACTAAAGCCAGAAGTGTGAAAATACAATTTTGCCTGATGTCAATTCCAAAAGTATCAGAAAGTACGTGTAGAAAACTTTTTGATTTAATCAAGAAGGGCATGGAAAGGTGTCTATGAAAAGAGAACGCCTTTGATATCTGAATTGGCTTTAAAACAGGTGTATTTTATATGTTTTATACATTTCACACATGGCCTAGAGGTGGAACCCTTGCCTCACAACCAGGAGGCTGTGAGTTCGATCCTAGGTAGAGGCAGGTATTTCTCTCTCTGGACATAATGAGAATATATCTGCTGAATGTAACTCCGCATTGGTGTCAGGAAGGGCATCTGGCCAGTAAACACAATTCGGTTGCCCAGACTCCATCCTGCAAGGGGTTATGAGGTCATTAAGTGAAGATGATGACACATTTCACCCAGGCATAAAAAATGATTCTGGAGTTTTACCTCTGCATTTTATGTCTGGCAAACTGGAAGGAATTTTTTGGGGGATGTTCAA
This sequence comes from Thamnophis elegans, assembly GCF_009769535.1. NCBI lineage: Eukaryota > Metazoa > Chordata > Lepidosauria > Squamata > Natricidae > Thamnophis > Thamnophis elegans. The sequence goes on along the minus strand of NC_045548.1, from coordinate 75,367,264 downwards.
AAGCATATACTGTACAGGTAAATTTTGTCAATTCAAAGTCCACTAAATCAGGGTCTGTTAAATCGAGAACTTACTACAGTTGAAGCGTGGTAGTCACAGCATGCTCCCGAATTCCATGCAAACTGTTGCTTCAAAGGAATTGTGTGTTGTAGTGATGGAACAGGATGTGGGCTAGGAATTCCATCATGAGCCATGGAAGCTAACTGAAATAAAACGCAGCAGAGGGGAAAAAAAAGGAAAATAACAAGCAATAGAAGAGAGACAAAATAAAACATGAAAAAGAAGGAAAGTAGGTACTAATTACTCCTATTCAGAGCATGGTGAAAATAAACATTTAAATAAATCATTGTTTCTTGAACTAAACAATTTTAAGACACGTGGACTTCCAACATGTAGAATTCCCCAGCCAGCATGTCTTAAAGTTGCCAAGTTTTGAGAAACACTGATGCAAAACATTTTTTTTAAAAAAAAAATCAAAATTATTAGTTTCCTTAATGGTAATAACTATTTTGCAAAATTGGACTGCTGCAGGAAACATTGTCTGTGTCAGGGTTCCAAATAGCATCCAAGAGTAAATCAGAGTCCAAGGCAAAGTATTTCTCAAATTTCCAATTTATTAAGACAGCCATGTTGGCACATCTGGGGAAAACCCGAATCTGAAAGCTTCCTGGTTTTCCCCACCCAGTTGAAAGTTCAAGATCTTGCCCCCACACCCACAAGTCCATCACATGGTCCAATCTTCCACTGTCATGCTTGCAGTTCCACCCATCCAGTTCTGATCAGGTGCAGAGGTGCAAAGACAAAGGATGACCTTGGCTTTCTAGAAAGAATGTTGTTATGGCTACATAGCATCTAACTCTGTACAATCCCCCCTCCCATTTTCCCATAATAGAAAATGCGTAGTAGATTAATAGAAAGTGTGGCAGGCCAAAGATCCAAAAGAAAAGATGGCTGCAGGCTTGACAGCCTGTTTTCCAAGCACTGATTTGTTATAAATTCACCAGCCAGTGTTCTCATTTTGGGGGAGAAAAAATTAGATAAAAATGTGCTAGCTGTGCTGTCTTGAGTTTCTAAAAGAGTGGTTGAATGTGAATCAAAAAAATAAATAAATGAAATATTTAATTTTGAATATGAATGTTCCTGATTGAAGTGTGACATACAAAGAAAGGGAAGAGAAATTTCAATGAAACTTCCAAAATGTCCGAGGAGTTCTGCATATAATCCCTAGGCCGTGGCGTGCTAGAACCCAATTAAAAGATGAGTCTTTGAGATGCCATAACATTCTTGGTTGGTTTTTACTGTGAATGATCTACATCAATGTTTCTCAACCTTGGCAACTTTAAGATGGGTGGACTTCAACACCCAGAATTCCTCAGCCAGCAATGCTGACTGGGGAATACTGGGAGTTGAGGTCCACCGTCTTAAAGTTGGTGAGGTTGACAAAAAAAACCTGATCTACGTGGATAAAATGATTTGAATGACTAAATCTGCTGTCAATGAACTAAGAGTTGGGTGAAGTGTATCAAGTTGCAATCAGTTGAATTGTGTTACTATGTTGATCCCAACGAATTCTTGTGTCTTGGTTTCATTTCTTTTCGTGGTCATCTCTACTGTGGGAGATCTCGACCTAACACATGGCCTTCCAATGCCATACTTGATTCAGCAGAATGACTTCCTGGGCAGATGAGCAGACAACAATGTATTTTCAGCTTATTTGAAGAAAGGAAACTGTACCAGACCAATGTTTACAAAGTCCGAGTTGACAGTAAACCCCTGTAAAATATCTGTAATTTATGCAAGAGATTGGGTATTTTCTTTTCGTTTCTCTTTTTTCCTTTTCCTTCTCTTTTCTCTTGTAATGAATGCACTAAGCAACCCTGTATATATTTTACAATGTCTTTACAAAACAAGAGAAAAAAAAAACCAATGCAGAGAGAGAATCACATACTGTAGTGTTGTAAAAATAAATGCACTTTTTCTAATTTTTTCATTAAAATCTTATGGCACGTTTTCAAATGCATATGGGCTTATTTTATAAACAGGGATGCGAAAGAGGAAGTGTGTATCGCAAGGATGATCTGCTTTAAAAAATATACTCTTCTGTTGGGAGAAAATGATGCATTTCGTCTGCACACACACACACACATGAAAACACATGCACACACAGAGAGACATCACAAAAATGTTTTTCTTTTTGAAGAGGTGCTTGTGGTGCTTGTGCCACGATTGTCCCAAAGGTGCTTTTTCAAGAGGTCCCTGGCCTTTCTGGCTTTTCTCTGAAGATGTTTCTCATCAAGAAGAAGTTTCTTGGATGAGAAGCGAATCATCTTCAAAGACAATTCAGTTGTCTCTTGAAAAAAAGCAACTTTGGGACAACCATGATCTGGATGACGGAGAATCTGCACAGACACTTGTGCCATGAAGTTTGTTACATACTAACGTAGTGATATGTACACCTGCAACTCAAAGGTTGCTGGTCAGAAGATGGATACATTCTGGCATCAGAGCTGAAGAAGCTTCTTGGATGAGAAGCGAAATGTCTTCAAAGAAAAGCAACTCCCAGAATTCCTCAGCCAGCATGGAATTGAATTGTGGACAATAAAGTTGACAAGGTTGGAGCCCCCTGAAATATGGAGTGAAGGTAAGTGTTGACGTTCCAATGGATGAACCCAATCAAAGCAAGCACAGTTGAGATGATCCAATCTCTGAATGCAACATTTTATTGAGTACATCATTTCATGACTGAGGAGGGCAAAACTAGATCTAGTTAATTCCCACGCAAACCTGCACAATTAAAGTAAAGGGTTCTCTCTCTCCATATTAGTGGAGGTCATATTGTCCAATTGAGTCTCATTGTATTGTTATGAGAAAAAGTCTTTGGCTTTGGCAAACACCTGCTGAAGTGTCCTTGGCTCCCATGCTCATCTTCTTGATGTCTGGAGCCTACATTCCAACTTCCCCCCTGCTTCATTGGCAAGCTAGAAGGGATAATGGTTGCAACAGCAAAAGCCCGCTTCAAATCTTGACAGTAAGGAGGAACATCTGCCACTCCAACTCTTTGACAAATCTTGACCTGGGTAATACAAACATTGATATCCAATGGTTCAGCACCTCTTTGCTCAAGGATGTCTACAAGGTGATACTGAAAAGATCAGGATGTATATAATTGAAGCTTGGCCTATTTTCAAGGGCATATCAGTAGACACTTGGCTGTTCTATTATGGGTATCATCTTGATTTTCTTTTGGTCACATCCTATGGACACCCCTTCTAGTGTTTGAATGATTCCAACAACTCTTGTTTTTCTTCCCACCAGCAGCCAGTGGAGCTGGCAGCACATTGGACTGTGAAGTGGTTGGGGAGGAACATGGGCCAGTCCTGGAATCTGGGGAAGGCTCTGATGAGGGCTCGGTGTTGGAGGCAGAGAGGGGGCCAGAGCCGTATGCCAGTTATCATAACTTCAGAGTCAGACATAAGTGAGGCAGACGAACATCTGGAGCCTGTTCCAAGCATGCGCAGAGTTGCCAGATGAAGGGAACAGCTAAAGAACAGGGGTTGACTTGGGAGTAAGGCCACAGGTGGATGAAGAATGGCCCCTCCCAGAGGAAATAAAAGAGGAGCGAAAGGGGAGTGGAGTTTGCAGGAGACCATTAGTTCGCTTAATTGGTTTCTTGACTCTCTGAGACTCCTTGCCAAGTTTTGTAGATATCGGGCAGTCAGCTCTCCAAGCCAGATAAGGTCTGTGACTGTAAATCCTCCCTTGAAAGACTTTTGCTGGATGTGAATGAGCAGAATTCACAGTAGATTAATAAAAGGGTTTTTTGCATGGACAAAGAGTTTGCTTCATGCTCTTGGGAAGCCTCCGTCAGAACAACTCTCCCAATGTGGTACCTTGTTCATAAAACCAGAGATTTTTTTTTTCCTTAACAAGATCAATGGACAGACTGGCCGAGTGGAGTGAGTGGCACAGTGCAGAGAAAGTTGCACTTGAGCTTAAAAATGACAACTGTCAATTCATCTGCCCAGCCCTTATATTAACCGACTTGCTGTCATCCATCACATGTACATATCAATGTCCCCTGAAAGCTTTTTGACATTCATGACATGGCATTCGAAATAATCTTGTCCTCGGAAATAATCTTCCTTATTTTCCGTGTGTCAACAGAGATGCAGAAACAAAAATGGCATGGCTCCCAATTGAGCCAGGGATTCTTATACGAACAGGATACCTTAGGGGAGCTAAAAGGCAAAGCAATCTCTAATTTAGGACACATTTTCATGCAAATTAACATTGCTTTTGGCAATATACTTTCCGATGGAAGAGATCTGCAGAAACCGAATTAAAATTAAGCCTTATGTATCCCATTTTTTGTGTGTGTGTTTTTAATGCGTCGGGACACATTTCCACATAGGATGATACACATTTTGACCCTGCCTGTTTCAATCACATTTATTCTGAAATAAAATAAAGGTCACTTGGGGAATGTTTCACGGAACTTACTGCAAAAATGCACATAAGTTGCTCTATTGTATTTGTGCAAACTGTAATCCACAGCAATGCTTGGGGGGAAAAAAGGTACTTTATCCAGAATTATCTTACATCTTTCTCTGTCCAAGAACAAATTATTTAAAGCAGATGTCAACAACCTAAAGCCAGAAGGCCTTATTTCCAAGGGTGGGCTGCCACGGGGTCATCTGGGCTCGGGAGAACCTATAGCTAACATTAGGGCCATTTCAGAAAACCTCGAAATTTGGAGAAATTTTGAGTAGTTCAGAGAACCGGTAAATACTACCTCTGGCTGGCCCCGCCCCCATCTATTCTCTGCCTCCCGAGTCCCGGCTGATCGGGAGGGAAGGGGGATTTTGAAGTAACCTTCCTTGGCGAGGGGAGGGAATGGAGATTTTGCATATCCTTCCCCTGCCACGCCCACCAAGTCATACAACACCCACCAAGTCACGCCCACAGAACCGGTAGTAAAGAAAAATGAATCCCACCACTGGACTGAAGAGTCATTTGCCTGAAATAGTATAGGGTTTCTTGCCTGAGCCAGGATTTTAAAGCCTTATGAAAGGCCAACAGGGTTAGGGATATTCTAATCTCTGAGGGAAATATTCCACACAGCGGCGGCACTGCAAAAAAGGCCCTGCTTCCAGTTCCCACAGTCTTTGGCTGAGAGGATCTGCAGCATGCCCAACCTGCTAGATCGAATTGGATGGGTAGTTATCTGCACCCCCAGGTACTTAAGGCTGCCTCAATATAATATCTCCCAAATGGAAGCCATTAGCCCAGTCATTCCCTACCAGCAACAGTTGAAATAGCACTTGGATCTCAAGGAATGTGGTGGTCCCTCAAGTCTATGCTAATTATACCCTTCTTTTCTTTGGGGGGTGATGGTGGTACTGTACTTGGTACGCCAAGGTGGCGCAGTGGTTAGAGTGCAGTACTGCAGGCTACTTCATCTGACTGCAGTTCTGCAGTTCGGCTGTTCAAATCTCACTGGCTCAGGGTTGACTCAGCCTTCCATCCTTCCGAGGTGGGTAAAATGAGGACCCGGATTGTTGTTGGGGGCAATATGCTGACTCTGTAAACCGCTTAGAGAGGGCTGAAAGCCCTATGAAGTGGTATATAAGTCTAACTGCTATTGCTATTGCTATTACTTTAGGATCAGCCAACTTGTGCCTTTATGGTACCAGGACAAGTCCTTTTTCTTTGCCACCCAAAATCCTCCCTAAGATGGTTTTGTATTCTATTCGTAGAAAGAATATACTGTACGACAAGTATATGGACAAGTACGAATCGTTCCAGACTTCAGTGAACAATGACAGGAAGTGCTGAAGGTGTTTCCCAACCTTTGTGATTCCCAGATATTTCAAAAGTGCTTTCCCAAAAGGCAACTTTCATGGTTTTTTTTTCCCTTGAAAACATTTCACTTCTCATCCAAGAAGCTTCTTCCGTTCTAGGTGACTGGTGTGGAATGGAAGGATTCTTTGCATTGTTTCCATTCCCCGCTTCAGTCAGTTAGAACGGAAGAAGCTTCTCGGATGAGAAGTGACATGTTTTCAAGGAGAAAAACCAAGGAAGTCCAATTGCCTTTTGAAAAAGCTCTTCTGGGATAACCATGACCTGGATGATTGAGATATCTCCATGGCCTGTTCTAGTTACACCAGAGGTGGGTTCCTACCAGTTCGCACCTATTTGGTAGAACCGGTTCGTCAAATCTACCGAACCAGAAGAGGTTCCATCAGTGGACCCGGAAAGCAGGCCACACCTACAGAAGAGGTTCCAAAATTTTTTGAAACCAACCACTGCCCCCCCCCACACAGACAGACAGACAGACAGACTGACACAGAGAGAGAGAGAGAGAAAGAGAAAGAAAGGAAGAAAAAAAGAAAGAAAGAAAAAAGAAAGAAAGAAAAAAGAAAGATTGAGAGATAGATGAAAGAAAAAAAGAAAAAAGGGACAGAGAGACAAAAGGAAGGAAAAAGAAAGAGAGAGAGAGAGAGAGAGAGAGAGAGAGAGAGAGAGAGGGAGAGAGAAAACACATGGCCGGCAAGCCACTCCCACCAGGTCACATGGCCAGCAAGCCACTCCCACCAGGTCACATGGCCGGCAAGCCACTCCCACAAAGGCGGCCACACCCACACAGTAGGTTCCAAAATTTTTTGAAACCCACCACTGAGTTACACCCTTCTTTTTTGGGGCTGTTTTTTTAAATACTGTACTGCTTTAGGATCCGCCACCTTGTGCCTTTATGGTACCAGGACAAGTCCTTTTCCCTGGCCACAGAAAATCCTCCCTCAGATGGTTTGGCATTTTATTCGTAGAAAAACAGAAGTTGGACAAGTATGAATCATTCCAGACTTCCGTGACCAATGACAGAAAGTACAGAAGTTCTTTTGGGAGGGGGGGGGGGATATTTTGTTCTTGCAGGAACCGAACAGGTTGAATATTAGTGTCAGTGTCTGATTAAAGGGTTAGAAGAGAAAGAGTCGCTGAAAGGGCAGTCACGGCGTAGAGACGGAGAGACGGAGAGCCTCAGAGGCAAAAGGTACAGAAGCCAGGAGCAAATTTGGAGTGCGTTGTTTTTTTTCCTTCGGTGGGAACGGAATGAGTTGAAGTCTTTTTTTTTTTTTAATTTTTATTTTAAAGACATAAACACATCAACAAAAACAAACCCATGACTTAAAACAACGTAGGAACAAGAAGTTCCATCGTATATCATACAGCAGTCCCGTATCGGTTTCTTTACAGTTAGTGTTTTCCCTTCTATACATTTCTATCTTGCATTCATGGTCTCCTTATTCGTTATCCATTTTTATGTACAATTCTATATTTATTTATACTTAGCTGTTTATAGCAAAATATTGTTTACCTATATTATGTTTTATATTCTTACTGTCATTTATTCTCTTACATACAATTATAGATATACATTCACATAGTTATTCTTTTTCTTTGCCCTTCTTATATTTTTGTTATTCCATTTAAAAGGTTATAATGTACAGTTTGGGTTGCTTTGTTTACCATCCCTAGCGCCTGTTGTAACACCACCTTATTTTCCCTTTCTTTTCTCCCTCCCTTCCTTCTCTGCTTCCTTCCTTCCTCCTCTCCTTCCCCTTCCTTCTTCCCTTATCTCTCCCCTACTCCTACCCTCTCTCTTCCCCTTTCTGCCCTCTCTCTTTCTCTCCCTTCCACCCTCCTCTCCTTCTCTTTCTCTCCCTTCCACCCTCCTCTCCTTCTCTTTCTCGCCCTTCCACCTTTCCTTACCTCTTTCTTCTTCCCTTACCTCTCCTCCACTCTTCCTCTTCCCTTCCTACTATCTCTCCTTCTCTTTCTCTCCCTTCCACCTTCCTCTCCTTTCCCTTCCTTCTTCCCTCCCTTCCCTACTTCCTTCCTCCTCTCCGTCCCCTTCCTTCTTCCCTTGCTTCTCCCCTACTCCTACCCTCTCTCTTCCCCTTCCTACCCTCAAGTTGAAGTCTTGAGGACTGAGAATGGAGCAGGTTCGTGAGCCAATCCGCTCCTGGACTATTAATCACCTAGGAAGCAAAGCTGTGGTCTCAATTTCACTGATTGAATTTAAATTTGTTAGGCATGAAAGTGGATTTAACCTTCTTTATCTTCTCCCACTGAACTGACCTTACTTTTTTTCAGTATGGCCTCAGTCATGCCATTCAGTAGAGTAGAGTAGAGTAGAGTAGAGTAGAGTAGAGTAGAGTAGAGTAGAGTAGAGTAAACAGAGCAGAGCAGAGCAGAGCAGAGCAGAGCAGAGCAGAGCAGAGTAGAGTAGAACAGAACACAGCAACAGAGTTGAAAGGGACCTTGGAGGTCTTCTAGTCCAACCCCCTGCTTAGGCAGGAAACCAAAGACCTGCGACGGTGAACCTTTTTCGCCTCGGGTGCCAAAAGCATGCGCACGCATACCATCGTGCACGTGTGCCCACCCACATAATTTCATGCCCCACGTGTCATGCCCCACGTGCACATGCTTTCTCGGAGCCTCCCCATGGCTTTCTTGGAGCTTGAGGAGGGTGAAAATGGTCCATTTTCTGACTTCTGGTATATCCAGTAGGTCCGTTTCTTGCCCTCCCCAGGCTCTTGAGGCTTTCTCGGAGCCTGGAGAGGGCGAAAAATGGCCCAATGTACAAATCAGAAGTTCGGGAACAGACTTCCAGGTTGCCTGTGGGGCCATTTTTCTCCTTCTGGAGACTTCAGGAGGCTTCCCTGAAGCCTCCAGAGGGCGCAAAATGGCCCAACGGGCAAATCAGAAGTCGGTTCCTGAACTTGTGGTTTGCATGTTGAACGGTTTTTCACCAAAACCACCTGGCTTAATGATCTCTGAGGAGCTTGTCTCTGAAGCAGATGTTGCTGTTGCTTCTGTGCCCGTCGTAATCTTGCGTCAGGAACAAACTCCCTTAATTCTTCTCCACTGCTCCATGCCTCAGGCGCCTCTTGGTAGGCAACCAGCCTCTCTGGTCCCTGCTCTTGAGTCTGAACCCTGTCCAGGTCCTCCACATCTTCCATAGCCGACTCATAGGGTTCCTCGCTATCCGCGTCCATCAGCAGCTCCACCGGATCCTGCTGGGCCACAACACAACTCCCAAGTCCAAAGCCTAAATGTCAGGCATGCTATTCAGAGACCTTTTGGGGGGCGCCAGAAGAATGTTTAATTGCTTCATTTCAACGTTTTCTTTGACAAGGGAGCTCAGGTCATGTGGTCTTGTTAGATTATATCAGAAGTGAATAATGAAGAAGAACCTGACAGGATAGCAAAGTGCATCGCCAAGATAATGTCGTTTCCATCAGCTTTCCGATGACTCAGGTAAAAGGGTAGGAAAAAAACCAAGAAAAAATGAAAGGGTTACTAAAAATTACTGACCTCCAGCCTTGCAGAGTTCTCTACAATAGGTTAAAAGCACGCGTTGCCCAATTTTGTAAATTCAAATATGCGGTTAGGAATGGAATACGTATGTAGCTTCGTACTGAATTGGTGCAATTTATGTGGTTTCCTGAGGAGAATTCAGATTTCCTTGGTTCAGAAAACGGACCACACTTGGAATAATGCATCTACCTTTGGCTGCCACAATGTAAAAAAAAAGATGTGGAGACTCTGGAAAGAGTGCAGAGAAGAGCAACAAAGATGATTAAAGGACTGGAGGCTAAAATATATGAAGAACGGTTGCAGGAACTGGGTATGTCTAGTTTAATAGAAAGAAGAACCAGGGGAGACATAGCAGCAGTGTTCCAATATCTCAGGGGAAGCCACAAAGAAGGGGGAGTCAAGCTATTCTCCAAAACACCAGAAGGCAGGACAAGAAGCAATGGGTGGAAACTAATCAAGGAGAGAAGCAACTTAGAACTGAGGAGAAATTTCCTGACAGACAGAACAATTAATCAGTGGAACAACTGGCCTCTAGATGTTGTGAAATCTCCATCAATGGAAGTTGTTCAGAAGAGATTGGACAACCATTTACCTGAAATGATATAAGGCAGTGATGGCTAACCTATTTCTAAAGGCGTGCCAAAACGGTGTGTGTGCACACGTGTGCCCCCCCCACCTGCACATGCATGCGTTCCCCCTCCCACCCCCGTGCATGCACAGGTGACCCCCACACACAAGGGGAGGGAGTTTTTGCCCTTCTCCGGCCCACGGAGGCCCTCTGGAAGGCGGAAACGGATCGTTTCTGAACTTCTGGTTGCAGTGGTGGGTTTCAAAATTTTTTCGAACCTACTCTGTGGGTGTGGTCTCCTTTGTGGGAGTGGCTTGCCAGCCATGTGACCTGGTGGGAGTGGCTTGCTGGCCATGTGTTCTCTCTCTCTCTCTCTCTCTCTCTCTCTCTCTCCTTCCTTTTATCTCTCTGTCCCTTTTTCCTTTTTTTCTTTCATCTCTCTCTCACTTTTTCTTTCTTTCTTCTTCTATTTATTTCTTTCTTCCTTTCTTTCTCTTTCTCTCTCTGTGTGAGTCTCTCTCTGTGTGTGTTTGTGTGTGTCAGTGGTGGGTTTCAAAAATTTTTGGAACCTCTTCTGTAGGTGTGGCCTGCTTTCTGGTGGAACCTCTTCTAACCGGTTCGGTAGATTTGATGAACCGGTTCTACCAAACTGGTGCGAACTGGTAGGAACCCACCTCTGTCTGGTTTGCACTGTTTTCCCCCCTCTTCAGGCTCTGGAGGCTTTTCTGAAGCCTGGGGAGGGGGGAAATGGCCTCCCCCAGCCCTCTGGAAGGCTGAAAATTAGCTGGCCGGTGTGCACTTGTGCGCCAGAGCTGAAGGCTGCCATGCCAGCAAATATGGCTCCGCGTTCCGCCATAGAGTCACCCTGATGGATATAGGCCTGAGCCAGTGGTTGGACTAGAAGACCTCCAAGATCCCCTTCCAACTCTGTTATTCCTTCTATTCTGGCTATTTTCGACTGGATGTTGTCTGCTTTGTGGCAAGGTGTGTACAGTTCGCATCTCATTGACTTTGACCCGAAATTGTACGGTAGAATTTTGCCTACAGCTGGAAGAGTGAACAAAAATAATCTTCTGAACATCCAGAATAAGAAACATCAAGCGTGCCTTTAATTCCAGATTATCGCTGTTGCCATGGCAATGTCCCAGTGTGGTACCAAGAATAGATGCTGGGGAAAGAAATATTAACTATTTTCTTTGGAGTAATGAAAATGTTACGATGAGATCTACATGACAAAGCTGAGGGGTGCAAGGAGTGAAAAATCATAGCCTCCTCCAGCGGCTCTCCGTGAATGATTCAGAGTAAGATTGAGGAGACAACACACTCCTGCATTTTTAAAGATACCCCTACGATTGTTTTCGCAACCAAATATATGAAGCTTTGTAGCTTCAAGTATATGAAGCTGCCCCTAATTAGATACAGGCAGTTCTCAACTTACACAGTGGAGCCTCAATTTTCTCTTGCTAAAAATGTGTTAAGTGAGTTTTGCCCCATTTTACCACCTTTTATTGTTGCTAAGTGAAGCACTGCAGCTGTCCTGAACTAGGCTTCCCCAGCAGCACAAAGCCGAGTCCTCGTTCTTTATTTTAGCTTACAGTGAATTCCACTCCAGCAAAGTCTTTCCTCTCCCATATTCTTTCAAGATAGTTTACAATTACCGACCTTGATCAGGCTTGGAGAGCGGCCAGGCCGATATCTTTCGGACGCCGCAATACTTGGCAAGAATGCAGGAATGAACAAATTGTCTCCTGCAAACTCCACTCCCCTGTTGCTCCTCTTTTATTCCCTATGGGAGGGGCCATTCATCGTCCACATATGGCCTTACTCCCAAGTCTACCTTTGTTCTTTAGCTGTTCCCTTCATCTGGCAGCTCTGTGCAGGCGCACACTGGGAACAGGCTCCAGCTGTTCTTCTGCCTCACTGACGTCTGACTCCGAAGGCAGCTGATAACTGTCAGAGGGCTCTGGCCCCCTCTCTGCCTCCGACACAGAGCCCTCATCAGAGCCTTCCCCAAACTCCAGGACTGGCCCAAGTTCCTCCCCAACCTCCCCACTGTCCGACTCTGCCACCAGCTCTGCTGGCCACTGGCAAACCACAACAGCGCTTGTTAAATTGGTAACATGGTTACTAAGTGAATCTGGCTTCCCCATTGACTTTGCTTGTCAGAAGGTCGCAAAAGAGGATCACGTGACCCTGGGACACTGCGACCGTCATAAATATGAGTTAGTTGGCAAGCGTCTGAAGTATGATCATGTGACCATGGAGATGCTGCGATAGATATAATTTTGAAAAGTGGTCATAAGTGACATTGTAACTTTGAACGGCCACTAAATGGACTGTTGTAAGCTGAGGACTACTTGTAATGCAGTCTATGAATACGCCAGGACCACCATATGAAATGTCCATGTAAAGAAGTAGTTGGCAGTTCAATTCGGATGGTAGGAATGACAAACAAGAGGTCTTCAACCAATTTACAATACAATACAAGAGCAGAGTTGGAAGGGACCTTGGAGGTCTTCTAGTCCAACCCCCTGCCTAGGCAGGAAACACTATATCTTTTCAGACAAATGGCTATCCAACATCTTCTTAACGATTTCCAGTGTTGGGGCATTCACAACTTCTGGAGGCAACTTCTGTTCCACTGATTCATTGTTCTAACTGTCAGGAAATTTCTCCTCAATTCTAGGTTGCTTCTCTCCTTGATTAGTTTCCACCCATTGCTTCTTGTCCTACCCTCAGGTGCCTTGGAGAATAGTTTGACTCCCTCTTCTTTGTGGTGACTCCTGAGATATTGGAAGACTGCTATCATGTCTCCCCTGGTCCTTCTCTTCACTAGACTAGACATACCCAGTTCCTGCAACTGTTCTTCATATGTTTTAGTCTCCAGTCCTCTAATCATCCTGGTTGCTCTTCTCTGCACTCTTTCTAGAGTCTCCACATCTTTTATACATCGTGGTGACCAAAACTGAATGCAGTATTCCAAGTGTGGCCTTACCAAGGCGTTTATCCTATCTGTTCATCTAGGTTCGTGTTTTCCAAGCTTAGTGATTCCCAGATATTCCAAAGGTGCTGCCTAGTCCTCCTTTCCCTGAAGGTTTTCAAGAAAAGATTGGGCAACCACTTATCTAAATTAGTAAAGAATCTCTTCCTTGGGTGGAGAGTTGGACTGGAAGATCTCCGGCATCCTTTCCAATTTTCTTATTTTCTTCTGTTGTTCTTTCTATGATTATCCATCCCATCAAGCTCAGAGAAAGTCCACAATGGCATAGGGCAGTGATGGCAAACCTTTTTGTAAAGGCATGCCAAAATTGTGTGCGAGCGACCCCCGCCCCCTGCACGGGGGGAGTTTTCACCCTCCCCAGGCTCCAGAGGCTTTCCTGAAGCCTGGGGAGGGTAAAAACAGGCTCCCTTGGTCTCCTAGAGACCCTCGGGAAGCTGGAAACAGATCATTTCCAAACTTCCAGTTGTTTTTCGCTCTTCCCAGGCTCCAGAGACCTTCCTGAAGCCTGGGGAGGGCGAAAATGGTCTCCCCCAGCCCTCCGGAAGCCCAAAAATCAGCTGGCTGGTGCGTGAATGCGTGCTGGAGGTGACAGCTCATGTGCCAGCAAATATGGCTGCACAGTCCACCTGTGGCCTGCGGGCCATAGGTTTGCCATCACGGGTATAGGGTCACCTGCAGATAGGCAGTGAGTTGGACTACAACAGCGATCATCAACCGGTGGTCTGCGAGAAAACTTTGGTGGTCCGCAGAAAAAAATATTTGCATTTTTTATAATGCACTAAATACTATTTCTCTTTTCAAAAAATTCATATTGGTGGTCCACGGGATTTAAAATTATAAATTTAGTGGTCCCTGAGGTCCAAAAGATTGGCGAACCCTGGACTAGAAGACCTCCAAGGTCCCTTCCAACCCAATTATTCCATGTTTTATGTTCATTGCTGGGCATCAGGGGTGGGTTTCAACCGGTTCGTGGCGGTCCCTGCGAACCGGTTGGTCGCCGAACCTGGAAGTAAGTAACCTCCGAGAACGGCGAAGGGCGCGCCCGCCCACCCGCGGTCCTTACCTGGTTTTTATGAGTTCTGCGCTTCCACGCATGCGCAGGACGCATACAGCGCCTGCGCGATCGTCCAGGAGCAGCTGGAGCATCGCGCAGACGCTAGTACACATGCGTACACCGGCGCGTGCACGAGGACGCCGCCGGCCCCGTTCCAACCGAACCGGTTGGAACGGGGCGAGAAACCCACCCCTGCTGGGCATGTAAGCTTGACAAATAAACCAAGGAAGTTGGGCCTGCTAAAACATCATATCTACAGCAATAGATGATGAAACAAATTATATTTCTAGTCCAATGCCTTTTTTCATGCTTAAAAGTGAGATGTTTAAATTTGTCCGACAGGCATTTCTGGATGCTAAAAATACAACAGATTTCAACTCACCCTCCTTATACTTACTGTATTTTTTGGATTATAAGATGCACTTTTTTCCCTCAAAAAAGAGGCTGAAAATCTGGGTGCATCTTATACACTGAATACAGCATTTTTTTGCCTCCTGAAACTCCGCCCCCTTTGCAAAAATGGCCATGCGTAGCCTTTAGGATGCTTTCAGAGAGCTCCTAGGGGCTGGGGAGGGCAGAAATGAGCGAAAAATGGGCCCGGCTTGAGGCTCATGATTTAATTAGGGCATCTGTCAGAGCCCTGACAGATACACCTTGACATGGTTAAATCATTCGCAAGATTGGATTGTATCATGAACTAGCTTATTCTATCTCCTTTCCCACCAAAAGGCGAGAGAATCAGGTGCTTTGAAACTCCTTTGGGTTTTTTGGGGGGGACTAAAAGAGAGTGCATTTTTTTTATCTCTCGGTTAGCAGCAAAAATGCCAACACTTTTCCCAAGTCCCTGCAGGAATTAACCTCAGTTGACAGAGTAAGTCTAATGAGATAAAAGCTAGGCTGAATGAATCATTCTGGAAAAAAAAACAGCAAGAAAATAGAAGGCTCTTCCTAAACCCACAGTCAGTCCAGTCTTTGTGGCAAGAAGGGAACAGAGAAATCTACAGAGATAAAAAGAAAAACAAAAGTGGAAAAAAGGGGATTTTAATGCTAGAGAGTATGGAGTGAAGGAAAGTGTTTTTTATCTCTTTGCCTTTTAGGGACTCATAGCATTATTCACATGGAGGTTAATCAAATGAGTTTGAAAATTGAAAATTGATTGAAATTGAAAACTAATTGAAATAAAAAACATTAAAACGCTGTCCTTGAGGTTCAGTCCTACCAGAGTGTACACATCAACCATGGTTAATGGTATTAAATGCTACTTAGAGAGTAGAGTAGAACAGAACAGAATAGAACAGAATAGAAATACAGAATAGAATAGGAATGCAGAATAGAATAGAATAGAACAGAACAGAAGAGAAATGCAGAATAGATTAGGAATACAGAATAGAGTAGAGTAGTGTAGAACAGAACAGAAATGCAAAATAGAATAGGAATGCAGAAGAATAGAATAGAATAATAAATTTATTGTCACTTTTAATGTACAATAATCTGCATACATTAAAATGACATTTTGTTGCCTACACCTCTCAAAGGGTCACCACTTCCAATAAACACTACATAAACATGACAAAATAAATAAATCCGAAATTATGTATATACCCACATATTGTCAACCCTGAAGCTGACCTGAACAAAGCCATTTTGCTGCTTCAGTGTTGCCACATTGGAGCTGAGGGCTAGGCATGGGGTGGGGTGGGGTGGGGGAAATAGAGAAAGCTGGGGTTTTGTAGCCAAAAAGAAGGCTCTCTTGGGAACCAAGGACTTTCTCACACATGGTCAGAGAGAGAGAGGGGAGGAGTGATGTTATCTGATCAGACTATGTGATTGACCCTTCAGAGTGAGTTTTCACCAGGGCTGTGCCAATATGATATATCCAACAAAGCTATTCTTTTTTTAAAAAAATATTTATTTACTTTATTTTTAAACAAACAAACACAGACTAACATAAAACCATCTTCCAGTTACCTACAGTATGTCGATTGGTTACAAAACGTTTGTGCTTCCTCACCGTAGTCTTCACTTACAATTTATATAGAATCTCATATTATCAATCTAATACATATGTATACAATTATTGTCGTTGTTAAACATTTATTTGACTATAAATGTTTAACAAATGTTTAGTAACTATTATTACTTCCTTTTATGTGAGATGGTCTAAATTTAGAATAAATTTATATTATGGCATTTCATTACATCACCCTAAAACCATCCAGTAGTAGTATATCTTTATATTATATTCTGTATAAAATTGTTTATCTTTGGTTACAAAACTTTTGTGCATCCTCTCCATAGACCTCACAATGTTATTTCTCCTTAGAAATTTCTCCTTAGTTCTAAGTTGATTCTCTCCTTGATTAGTTTCCACCCATTGCTTCTTGTCCTGCCCTCAGGTGCTTTGGAGAAGAGCTTGACCCCTTCTTTTTGTGGCAGCCCCTGAGATATTGGAAGACTGCTATCAGGATAAATGAAATTATATAAGCCACCCAGCATCACCCATGTATGAGTTGAGCAGCCATATAAACTTGTAATAATAACATAAAATCTCTATATATAAAAGCAAAATACCACTCACATATCATCACAAAATCTCCAGAACCGTAAAGCCTACAAACCTGAAATTTAGCACGTATATTCATCCTGGCTTCTAGGTGCTCACTAAGAAAAGATTTTTCCAAATGACCATCAGATCATGAGTATTTCTTATATTATTATTAACACACTCTGAGGCTTAGGAGTTAGATGTTCTACTCCCCCTCCCCACATGAAAAGAATTCTGTTCCAACTGCCACTTGGGCATGGGTATGGCCAGCACATGACTCATCTGGCCTGAGGGCTGGGAGTTTAGACATTCTACTCCCCCTCCCCACCTCTGATGCTAAGGAGTTAGACTGAGGGAGAGAAGGGGATAAGATAGGAGAGGCTTCCGTGGGGCCAGCCTGAGGGAGAGAAGGGGAGAGAAGAGGCCGATCATAACTTCTCATCAATTTTCAAACTGTAAGTGTCAATTTATCAAGGCTGATCATAGCGGAGCATGGGTATCCAGCTAGTAAAATAATAAAATGTTATGAAAGTAGCTGCTGGGATAGTTAGTTAATTTGACATACTCAAGGATATAAAACATGATCACTAACATATCTACCCCACGTAACAATCAGTAAACACTGTTGCAGCGTTGTTTCTCAAATTATTGATGTTAGCTTAAGGACCGGCACACGAATGACTCAGTAATTATGTGGGTCTGAATTATCCAAGTTCCGAGTTCTTTAAGGCATTTGGCCTTTGATACATTCCAATGTCAGATCATCCGTTTTATAGCTCTCAGGCTGATATGTCAACTGGAATTGAGTTATCTGTTGCCCTTTGTGCTTCCCCAATGCATTGATACAGTTCGCTACTCAAGAAGGGCTTCAATGAACTTTTTAAAGATGCATTTTTGAAGGTACATCTCAATTAGTATTTTTTTTTAAAAAAAAACACCCTCCAAACTCTATGCAAAACTGACACGAGGGCGAATGGATGCCAAAGGAAAATGCATTACGTACAATTAGTTTTCTATCCCTAATTAAGCTGCTTGAGAAGTTACCTAAAATAAACCTTTTAAGGAAGTTGAAGCACCTGGATGTCCTTGCTTGAATTAAGTAGCTAAGCAGAGGTGGGCATAATTAACACTTGAATGGGAGACAACCAAAGAAACATGGAAGAAAACAGTGCCAAATCACTCCTCTAGCATCCGCCAAGAAACACACAGCGATCTGTCCCCAAAGACTCTAGAAGTAAAGTTTGACTCAAAGGAGACTTTTTCTTATTTAATTTAATGAGAAGGATGTTAATGAAAAGAAGGACCAGGGGAGACATGATAGCAGTGTTCCAACATCTCAGGGGCTGCACAAAGAGGAGGGAGTCAAACTATTCTCCAAAGCACCTGAGGGCAGGACAAGAAGCAATGGGTGGAAACTAATCAAGGAGAGAAGCAACTCAGAACTGAGGAGAAATTTCCTGATAGTTAGAACAATTAATCAGTGGAACAACTTGTCTCCAGAAGTTGTGAATGCCCCAACACTGGAAGTCTTTAAGAAGATGTTGGATCTGCCACACTTATTCATCTCCGCCCCCTGCCTTTGATCCCCAGAGCTAGGGTGGGGCTTCACTAGCAGCGGTGGCTCTTTCTTCCTAAAGACCGGCCCACAGATTTCCACTGCTCTCCTCTCCTCAGCCTTCTGCACAGCGGCGAGTCAGGCACTGGACCCAGCTGTTCCTCCTCTTCCTCATCAGCCACCTCCAGATCTGGGGGCTGTTGATTTTCCATCTGAGGGCTGACGGTCGGCCCAGGCTCTGCTTCTGTCTGTCTCTCTGCCAGCTCCATTCCCTCTTCCCCCTTGGAGCTCTCAGGTTGCCTTGACGCTGACCCTGACTCCCACGCCTCCCCCTCCTCTGATTCAGCTGCTGGAGAGACTGGCAGCCGACAGGCCACAACAGGTGGAATCAAAAGAGGAATAATCCTAGAATCAGTACATAGACACAAACGGACGATGTCCAACCCATCTTCACTTCCGTTAACCTTTATCTAGCACCGAAATAGCACTAATCATTAGTTGACTAGATTCCTGTGTCTAGACTTGAGCAATAAATCAGTTTAATTGGAGGTTAAGGTGTGGCCTTGTTCTTTTGAGCCTGAACATCAATTGATTAATCAATCAATCAATCAATCAATCGATATTGGACCTCCAAACCAAACATTTCTAGTTTCTGTTCGTTCAGTTTGTGAATCCCTTCTTTTTAATGTTTAATGTTTAATAAATTTATATGCCGCCCAATCCCGAAGGACTCCGGGCGGCATATATATAAAAAAAAAAATTTAAAAGAATACTAAAAGTTTAAAAAAAGTAGAGAGACAAGGCAGTTAAAAAGGCACAACATGCACTCAACCTTCGTGGGGCTGGACCTCATTTAAGAGGTCAACAGCCCCAGGCCTGCCGGAAAAGCCAGGTCTTAATAGACTTTCGGAAGGCCGAGAGAGTGGGGAGGGTCCGGATCTCTGGGGGTAGATCGTTCCATAGGGCCGGGGCAGCTACAGAGAAGGCCCTCCCCCGAGGAGCCGCCAAACGACATTGTCTAGTTGACGGCACCCAGAGAAGGCCCACCCTGTGAGATCTTATCGGACGCTGGGAGGTATGTGGCAGAAGACAGTCCCGTAGATATCCAGGTCCTTCTTTTCCCCTCAGATTCTATTTTACGTTCCAAATCTGTGTGGAAGGCAACGAGAATATCCGAGGCAGGGAAAAAGTATCGAAGTTTTCTTTATCAGCAGCCTGACTTAATAATTAATACTGTGCCCTTGTAAAACCATTAGTGAATTTATCTTCACAATCTACTGGGAAGGGTTACTATCTCCATTAGTGGAGATTGGGAACTGGGGACCCAAGCAGAGGCATTATGGTTATTATCAAAACATTTCTGCTGCACGAAGGTTTAAAGGCCATGAAAAACTTAGCACCCTGGGGTTCAGAATTCTTTCATGGAGAATCTTATTTACTGATGCATTTCCTATCCTTATTTTCTTCACAGCAGAAGCTGACAATCTTTCAAGGATCAAAGGCCACACATAACATTTTGGGAAGCGGAACGGTCCACAAAGATAACAATAAGGCAGAGGTGGGTTCCTACCAGTTTGCACCTATTTGGTAGAACCGGTTCGTCAAATCTACCGAACCAGTTAGAAGAGGTTCCACCAGTGGACCTGGAAAGCAGGCCACACCTACAGAAGGGGTTCCAAAATTTTTTGAAACCCACCCCTGGTCCTTGGATATGATTATTCTACACTATCATGCTCATATTTATAAAACTCAGTGCCTCTGTGAAAGGTAAGGATGCCTACTGCGTTTGTGGTGCAATCAGAACATTGCGTCTGTTGAAGTTGTTTTAACGCAAACCAAAGATGCCTTTTAAAAAACAAGTTTACATCATATTCTTATGCATGCCAGTGCTGTGTGTGAGGTAATTTAAGGTGGTTCTGACAAGTGTCGTTGGCATCTTCATATCCGGTCACATGGGTGGCAAGCCACCCCCATCTGGTCACATGGGCAGTAAGCCACTCCCACAAAGGAGGCCACACCCACAGAGTAGGTTCGAACAATCATGTAGGCCTTGAATGAAAACTTCAGAGTAATTTGTTCTACATTTCATGTGTTTGCTTTCTTGCCTGTCCACAGTACTCACAAAAGTCTTCTCCAACACCAATGTTCAATAGCGTCAATCCTTTTCCTGTCCTGCCGCTTCAAAGTCAAAATTTTTGCTGCCATGGAGAAAACGGTTGCCTGCACAATTCTGATCTTTGTAAGCATAGACACATGCTAGTGTCGATTTATTCATGAACTGGAATAGGCTTAGTAACACGGTCGGCCAATGGGAGCTGAAGCAGTTTGGAGCCTGGGCGTGGCTTAGCTCTGGAGCTCTGAGTCAGTGCTGAGTTCTCAACTAGTCTGCTGCTCTGAACTGAAACTGTTCTCTCCTCTGCCTGTGTTTGTACCTACTTACAATATCTTCTCTCTACCACATTGGAAGAACAAGCATGGGTATTGTATATATGCCTCTCTCTGTTGCTATGTATATAAAGAAGTTAATGAATCCTGCTGAATCAATTACCTGTGCGTGCTTTCTGGAGGTGATTGCTGCAACAAACTCTGACAACATCTCCATGCCTTTTCCAAGGTCTTCATGGCTGCTCAACCAAGTGCTGGTGTGGGATGTATTTCTTCTTGTTCTTTTACTGTTAACAGCTGATCCTCAAAAGCAGAAGCCATTTACCATCCCAATTTCCTCCTTGTCCTTCCTAAAGCAAGTTGTTGTGCCTGTTGTCATTAGTTTCGGCTTCTTTGTCTTTCGTTGTTGTCCCATGTTTTCCCCCATTGTGCTCCTTGACTTTTGTTATTAGAGCTGGGAGATCATGTGTGTTTTCAACGATTAGAGGAGTGTCATGAGTACAGTGCCAGTTATTGATATTTTTCCTTTTATAACTGTTGTCTGAAAACTGTAAAATGTAACAGCCCTGCAGGCTGCAATCAGCAGGGACATAACTTTCTTCAGGTATTTATCCTCATTTAAAAAAAAGATGTCTTTCATTTGTTTTCATATTCTGCTACTACCAGTCTTACTTTCTCCTCCTCCACCACCACCTCCCTCCTCCTTCCCCTTCCTCTTCCTCCTCTTCCTGCTTCCCCTTCCCCTTCTCTCCCTCATCTTTCTTCTTCTTCTTCTTCTTCTTCTTCTCCTCCTCTTCTTCTTCTTCTTCTTCTTCTTCTTCTTCTTCTTCCTTCTCGTCGTCTTCTTCTC